>NC_072011.1:4212213-4389713 GCF_027791375.1 Indicator indicator | reverse complement strand
TACTTTGCCTGAAGGACTCCCCTTTGCTGGCAGCTACTGAAACCTTTTCCAACAGCAACAGTGTGGCTTGCCCAGAGGAGACAAGCTCTAGGAACCAGCTGTGCTTTCTCACTGGCGCCCCCCAAAGGCACAAGGCACAACGCTGTGAGTGTTGACAACTTGCTGAGCCTGAAACTCTGCAGACTCTTTAGCAGGGAAATGAATATACCCAAGAGGTCTGTTGCATTGACAAATGCATTTAACAACTGTGTGGGGAAAAAATAATGATTAAAAACCCCACCATGCAGCTGCTTCTCTGCTCCAACTGTTATGTGACAAGGCTGCTGAATGACTTGAGCAATGACGTGATTCCTCTGCCATGTTTTCTGTGGTGCTGAACAGGAGAGGAAAGTTTGCATCATTTATGACGTGCTGTTGGGACATCTGGTTCTCCTATAGATAAAAATAGTTGCTATCAGATGTCTGTTCAGTAGGCAACATGATACTGTTGTGTTCCCAGTTGATTATCAGCCACATCAACAGTGTCTAACAGTCATCTTCACAGCAGGAGCTGGAATGGAAACTGCAGCATGTGAAACACATGCAAGTGACAGTAGGAGATATCTTTTGTGTATTAGCCTGCTCAGGCTACTGTTCTAGGTGTGTGAGTGCAAAACTCAGATGGATCAGTCAGCTCCACGTGGCAAGATGGAAGATGTACTCCACTGATCTCAGCCGCTGGGAGACAGAACCACCACTGCTATCACAGAATCACAGAAACATTCAGGTTGGAAAAGACCCTCTGGAGCACCAACCCACAACCCTACTCTACAAGGGTCACCCCTGAACTATAGCCCCAAGCACCACATCCAAACCACTTTTAAACACATCCAGGCTTGGGGACTCAACCACCTCCCTGGGCAGCACATTCCAATCCCTGACCACTCTTGCCATCAAAAAATGTTTCCTAATGTCCACTCTAAACCTACCCAGTTGCAGCTGGAGGCTGCTCCCTCTTATTCTATCACTAATTCCCTGTGAGAAGAGACCAGCACCAGCCTCTCCACAATGTTCTTTCAGGCAGTTGTAGAGAGCAATGAGGTCTCCCCTCAGCCTCCTCTTTTCCAAACTAACCATCCCCAGCTCCTTCAGTCTCTCTTCATCAGATTTCTTCTCCAGGCCCTTTACAGCTTCCTTGCCCTCCTCTGCCCTGGCTCCAGCACCTCCACAACTCTCTTGGATTGAGGTGCCCAAAACTGGACACAATCCTCCAGGTGTGGCCTCCCCAGAGCTGAGTCCCAGGGGACAATCCCCTCCCTGCTCCTGCTGGACACAGCATTTCTCATCCCAGCCAGGATGCCTTTGGCTTTCTTGGCCACCTGGGCACACTGCTTGCTCCTCTTCAGCTGCTTGTCCATTATCACCCCCAGGTCCCTTTCTGCCAGCAGCTTTCCAGCCACACTGCCCCAAGCCTGTAGCATTGCTTGGGGTTGTTGTGCCCCAAGTGCAGGATCTAGCATTTGGCCTTGTTGAAGCTCATCCCATTAATTTGGCCCATGGATGTAATCTCTCCAAGTCCCTCTGTAGAGCCTCCCTAACCTCATGAAGATCAACACTGCCATCTAACTTGGTATGAAGTAGTTATGAACTTGGTCCATGAAGTAGCACCTCAGGGATAAGGGGTGTAAGTGTCTTTTTTTAAGATATACATAACTAAATCTTTTGAGTTTAAGTTACTTTGATTAATTGATTTCTTCTTTTCTTCCCTGTCATTTTATCAGAAATTCAAAATAGTATTTCCAGTTACTGTCAAATAAGCTTACTGCTGAGAAGAGTGTGGCATGTAAGGAAAAGCTAAAATAACATGCAAAAATAAAATAAAAAATCATAGAATCATAGAATTTTTAGGGGTGGAAGGGACCTCAAGGATCATCCAGTTCCAACCCCCCTGCCATGGGCAGGGACACCTCACACTACAGCAGGTTGCTCACAGCCACATCCAGCCTGGCTGCAAAAACCTCCAGGGATGAGGCTTCCACCACCTCCCTGGGCAACCTGTGCCAGTGTCTCATCACCTTCACGGGGATAAACTTCTTCCTAACATCCAATCTCAATCTCCCCATTTCTAGTTTTGCTCCATTCCCCCCAGTCTTATCACTGCCTAACACCCTAAAAAGTCCCTCCCCAGCTTTCTTGTAGCCGCCTTCAGATACTGGAAGGCCACAAGAAGGTCTTCTCAGAGCCTTCTCTTCTCCAGACTGAACAGCCCCAACTCTCTCAGTCTCTCCTTGTAGGAGAGGAGCTCCAGCCCTCTGATCATCTTTGTGGCCCTTCTCTGGACGTGTTCCAGCACCTCCAGATCCTCTTGTAACAGGGGCTCCGGAACTGGACACAGTCCTCCAGCTAGGGTCTCACCCGAGTGGAGTAGCCAGGGAGAATCACCTCCCTTGACCTGCTGGCCATGCTTTGCTTGATGCAGCCCAGTCTTTTGTGTTGCGTTTGAGTCATCATGACTTGAATGAGACTCACTTGTGATCAAAATCTAAAATCTGGTGAGTGGTCCAGTTGCTGGAATCTACTTTGATTTCAAAAGAATGGCTAAAAATGATAGGCAGTAATGTCCCTGCACCTTAAGATACTGGAAAAACAATAATGATAATAAATTGAAAATTTTCAGCTTGGTCCCACCACATCAGTCTAATCTCCTAAGAAGCAGAAGTCAGAAACTTGTTTGTGGCCAAGAAGCAATTACTTATTGCTGTAAATAAGGGGGTGTGGGGGGGAAATAATCAGAAGTCAACGGAGGAAATGGTGAACAGTAGTAAACTGTGCACCCAACAGTGAACACAGTAGGAGGGAAATTATGAAGCACTTAGCAAATTAAAGAGAGATAATATATGGTGGAGATGGCATAACAGCAACAACATCTTCCTTTGCCCAGCTGTCAGCTTTATTCTGAACATAAGGCAAGCAGAGCCTTTCACCTATCTAAATATCAATTGCTCACTGCTCTTCTACAGGAACAATAGCAATAACCAGATTGAGGAGGGCTATCAGTGCAGTGTCAGATCATCAGCACATTTACTGAAGGATGAGTAAGAATTACCTCCAGCCCTTCAAAAGACTTTTGTAAGCATTTAGTAACAACAGCAACACTGTACCAGAATAATCTGGGAAAGCTGTACAAGTGCTGTGTTTTCACCAGACTGTATGCTGGAGCACTCAGTTGGGGCTCACAGCCAGGCAGGGATTTGTCTTTCAGCTTAAAATGTAACTAAGAGCTAACAGTTTATTGTATTTGCATATGGAAAAGGCTTAGATGTGTTCCAGGGCTCTGTATGGTTAAAATGTATGTCTGGTCAAATTAATTCAGATGTGAGCACACCTCAAGCAATGCGCAAATCTTTCCTTCCTTATTTGCTGAGTTACTCAACCTGTTGGGTGTGTGTTTTGTTGTTTTTTTTTTTTTCTTTTTAACTTATACTTAATCTGATTTTTCTGCACTTCTTTCATCAGCAAATAAAGAGAATTATTTGTGTCTGCTGTCTAAAGCCTTTCAGCTAGCAAAACAAGCCCAAACTCTGCCTTTGTCTGACGTAGCTGTTGACGCAATATGTAGGGAGATTCAGCTGCTGCCAAGAGTCACAGGGTTCAGAGAAAGTACATATTTAGAGAATATGCTTATCTAAATCAGGGGAAGTGAAAGCAGTAGAGTACATGGATACTTAAATACATTCTGTCTCTAAAGGGGAAGGAAATCTCATGGTTCGTGGAGATATTAGAAGAAGAGAATCATGGATTTACAGAATCACAGAATCATAGAATCATGGAATTACAGAATCATAGAATCATAGAATTACAGAATCATAGAATCAGAGAACCATAGAATCACATAATCAGAGAATCAGAGAACCATAGAATCACAGAATCAGAGAATCAGAGAATCACAGAATCATAGAATCACAGAACCATAGAATCATAGAATCAGAGAATCAGAGAACCATAGAATCAGAGAATCACAGAATCACAGAATCAGAGATTCACAGAATCATAGAATCACAGAATTACAGAGTCATAGACTCACAGAATCATAGACACCCAGAATCATACAATCACAGAATCATAGACTCACAGATTCATAGAATTACAGAATCATAGACTCACAGAATCGTGGAATCATAGAATCCCAGAATCATACAATCACAGAATCATAGACTCACAGAATCATAGAACAGTCCAGGCCAGAAGGAACCTCCAAAGCTCATCCAGTCCAACATCCCTGCAGTCAGCAGGGACATCCCCAACTAGATCAGGCTGCCCAGGGCCTTGTCAAGCCTCACCTTGAATATCTCCAGGGAAGGAGCCTCAATCACCTCCCTGGGCAACCAGTTCCAGTGTTCCACCACCCTCACAGTAAAGAATTTCTTCCTGCTATCCAGTCTAAATCTGCCCTTCTCTGTTTGAAGCCATTTCCCCTCATCCTTGAGGAGACGCATAAACAGTTCTGTCTCTCTTCTTTATCTCTCCCTTCTGCTTGCAACTTCTCTCTCTTCTCTCTCTCTCCTCCGTGGCCTTGCCAGGGGTATTCTCTTTTGACTACTGTGTGAGGTAACAGGAAGGATAGAGGGAGTTGGGGAGGAGGGGAATGAGTCCTCTGGATCCATCCAAGAGGGTCTGAGGAGTTTCTGTGTTGTATATTTTATGCATATTCATTGCATTTCATATTTTTAGATTTTAGTTTGCTTGTAAAAATCATAGAATCAACCAGGTTGGAAGAGACCTCCAAGATCATCCAGTCCAACCTATCCCCCAGCCCTATCCAATCAACCAGACCATGGCACCAAGTGCCTCATCCAGGCTTTTCTTGCACATCTCCAGGGATGGTGACTCCACCACCTCGCTGGGCAGCCCATTCCAATGGGCAATCTCTCTCTCTCTGTGAAGAACTTCCTCCTAATATCCAGCCTAGACCTCCCCTGAACAGACCCTAAATAAAGCTTCATTTGATTCCATCCCAAAATGAGCTAAATCTGGCCATTTATTTTGGGGATAGCTCTCCAATATTTTCTGGGGGCTAATTTCAACCCCGCACAGCAAGGAAGGGTGCTGAGGCATGATTTCAGGTCAATGTTGGAGTAATTTCACCGAGCTTCACTAGAAAAGGGGACACATGGATCTCCTTCATGGCCTTTCCTTTGATCATATTTCAAAACCACAGGTTCTTTTGTAGCTCCTCTTTCACACTGGTTTCTTTGGGCATCTTTAAGCCATCCTGGAAAGAAGATTCTGATAGGAGTATATACACACACACACCATTCATAACTGAGATTTACTGAGCTGGCAAATAAGTATTTGACAGAGACCTGATGGAGAGAATCCAAGAGAGAGCCATGAGGATGCTTAGGGGACTTGAGCATCTCCCCTGTGAAGAGAGACTGAGAGCCCTGGGGCTGTTTAGTCTGGAGAAGAGAAGGCTGAGAGGGGATCTGATCAATGTCTCTCAATAGCTGAGGGGTGGGTGTCAAGTGAATGGGGCAAGGCTCTTTTGGGTGGTTCACAGTGATAAGAGAAGGAACAATGGGTTCAAACTTGAACATAGATGATTTCAGCTCAACATGAGGAGAAACTTCTTTCCAGTGAGGGTGATAGAGCACTGGAACAGGCTGCCCAGGGAGGTTATGGAGTCTCCTTCTCTGGAGACTTTCCAAACCCACCTGGATGCATTCCTGTGCAGATTCCCCTAAGTGATGCTGCTCTGGCAGGGGGTTGGACCTGATGATCTCTTGAGGTCCCTTCCAACCTCTGATATACTGTGAGACTGTGATATTTGCATTCCCACTCAAGACAGTCCACTCCATAACATTCCCTGGCACCTCTGACAACCTGTATGATGCTGCAGTTCTCTTGCTGACATTTGGAAGGGAGGTAGGCTGGAGGGAGGGAGGTAGTTTGGTTTGTCTTGCAGCACATCAAAATAGTCAAGTAAGCTGCCTGTGGAGTCCACACTTCTAACCAAGTTTGTCAGTGCCACTGTGCTCTACCATCAGAACTGGCAGAATTAAGAAGAGTGGAGGTCTAATGGAAAAAAGCAGATTTTAATCATATTGTTTACTGCCAGGGCATCTGGAGAGTTTTCATTTGCCTAGTTTTTAGTTTCAAGGAGAATAGATAGAAAGAAGTGCTTGCCAAGGAACTGTTTGGTTTCATGAACATATTTTGACATTGAGTCTTTCAGTAGCTTATGCAGAGGCAAGTAATGAAGGAAACAGGTTTCAAAATCTCTTGTCCATCATGGTGATTTTGTAGTTTGTGGGCCCAGAGAACACAAATATTTGCCAAAGAGGTTTTAAGTCATTTTGGGAGGCATCTCCCCACCAAGGACTGCCTCCACCAGAGGAAAAGCAGAGAGCTGGCACAGTACTGTAATTTGAAACTCACTACTGGTTGGTGGAAAAAGGTTCTGGATGTTTTTACATCACAAATCCACAACACTTAGCCCAATGGGCAGCAGTAATTTTTAACCAAGCACTTGAAGTTTTGTCTCTCACATTGCTCAGACAAGAAAAGGGTTTTTGCACTGCCTGCACTGCACTGCACTGCAGTGCAGCCTGTCAAAGGGAGGGCATCTCCTCAGATTAATGAGACACTTAAGATGTGTGCCTCTATGTGCCTGGGTGTTTTTACCTTTTCCTCTGGTACACTGAATAAGCAAATAACAGCAGCATTCTGGTTCTTTAGTCTGGCCCAATTATCAGATCTGTCATCAGGGTGCTAGAGAGCACAGGTTAGGGGAGCACAGCTCAGGGCTGGGATTTTGTGACTGATAAAGAACCTTCCCAAAAAATGGCAGCTATATTCCAGAGAGACAAGGTGAGAGTGGCAATACAGGACAAGGCAGGGCATGGTTTTACTGCTAATCATATGTTCTGATTGCCCTCAGGCTTCCCTGGTTGCTGTGCATATAGTTGTGACAACTGTGTTGCATTACACATCGATGAAAACACAGCCAAAGCCTGTTTCCAAGGCATGTATAAATTTTATTGCAGGGTAGGGAATTAGTCCTTAAAACCATATTGTTTAGAGGGTACATCAGCGTGCCCAATATGTCCGCTGTTAGCAGGGTAGCCTGGCACAGAAGTGATGACATCTGCTGCCTGCCTGAAGCTGTGGATAAATGGCACAATGAAGGTAAGCTTAAGCAAGTAGTCAGAGTGATTCACCAACTGGATTAGCAGGACAGAAAAAAAGAAAAAAATCCATGAGGCTTTTGTTTTCCATGGAGCTGAGAGTGCATTCTTTCCAAAAGGCAACGTGAAACAATGCAAACCTGTGATGGTTTTAAGACTGCCTTTTGATTTTTTCCTCACAAAGGTCAAGCAGAGAAAGTGAAAGAAGGTAAATGAATCACTCTTGGGTGTAAGAAAGCAAAATAAGGACTATTCTAAACACTTCCAGTGGAGAGAGAGAAATGTTTAAGAATCACTACCAAAAACAAGATATGGGACGGTGTGGAATCCATCACAGGCCATCTTCATAGAATCATAGAATCAGTCAGAGTTGGAAGGGACCACAAGGATCATCCAGTTCCAACCCCACTGCCATGGGCAGGGACACCTCACACTACATCAGGCTGGCCAGAGCCTCATCCAGCCTGGCCTTAAACACCTCCAGGGATGGGGCCCCAACCACCTCCTTGGACAACCCATTCCAGGCTCTCACCACTCTCATGGGGAAGAACTTCTCTCAGCCTGCTTGCTTCTTCTCTCTCCTGGCTGAAGATAACACACTGACCTTGACAAGTCTAACAACCTCTCTCTGCTTCTTGGCTTTCTTCCCTTTTGCCTGCTCTGGAGGCGGGGAGAGAAAGGGAAGCACAGAGCCCTCTCTTCTGGGGGGCCCAAAGGGAGCTTGGTTGTGTTTTTCTGTTGATTGTACATCTTTGTAAACATTGTGAATATTGTATATTTGTATATATTCATTGCATTTCATCACAGATTGTATTTTTTCCTGTAAGATACAGCTTCATTTGCTTCCAGACTGAGCTAGCCTGGTCATTGTTGGTCTATGAGGGGGATTTCAGCTCTCACACTGATCCAAAACCAGCAGCATAGAGTGAGGAGCACTTGGAGGCATAATCCCACCACCATCCTTCAATCACATCCTGCTTTCAAGATTCTCTCCTCCTTGGAGGCTGAAAGAAGCACTGGGGGCTTCAGGAAGAAGACATCTGTATTGTGTGCAAGTTGCAAGTGAAGCACTCCTGCGAGGGATAAGAGGTTTCAGTTTCTAACTTCACTTGAAGGTGCAGGTGTGCTTTTCCTCCCCAGAAATCTTAGCTCTCTGCTGGGCTGAGTTCAGTCAAGTCTGGAAGAGGAGCAGTCTTGATGGGAACTGGGTTTCAGGAAGAAGATTTCCTGAGCAGAGAGGGGGAACACTTATTAATGCCTTTGCTAATCAAAATGCCCTAGCATGAGCCAAACATCTCTGGGCATCAAACAAGATAAAACCTAATACATGGATGATGTTCTTCTCCCCCTGTACTCTGCCCTGGTGAGGCCACATCTGGAATACTGTGTCCAGTTCTGGGCTCCCCAGTTCAAGAGGGACAGGGATCTGCTGGAGAGAGTCCAACAGAGGCTACCAGGATGATTGAGGGATCAGAGCACTGCCTTGTGAGGAGAGGCTGAGAGCCCTGGGGCTGTTTAGTCTGGAGAAGAGAAGACTTAGAGGGGATTTAATAAATGTTTCTAAATATCTGAGGGCTGGGGGACAAGAGGGAGGGGACAGGCTCTGCTCACTTGCACCCTGTGACAGGCCAAGGGGCAATGGATAGAAACTCCAGCACAGGAGGTTCCACCTCAGCATGAGGAGGAACTTCTTCACTGTGAGGGTCACAGAGCACTGGAACAGGCTCCCCAGGGGGGGTTGTGGAGTCTCCTTCTCTGGAGACTTTCAAGATCCATCTGGATGTGTTCCTATGTGACCTGTGCTGGATTCTATGGTCCTGCTCAATAATCTCCTGAGGTGCCTTCCAACCCCTAACATATTGTGAGCCTGTGATCTATAAGGAAGTGAAGGGAGAGGCTCTTAGCACTCATCCCTCACATTCAGTAGCTGAAAGAGTGGTCAGTAGAGTGAGCCCCACAGCAGAGAAAGGAGTGTGAAGGGGAAGTAGAAGCAAAAGCAAAAGGAAAAGATAACACACAAAGGATGTCCAGGGGAAAATGTCAGATTTCTACAAAAACTTTTCATAGCAGGGGAAGCAATGGGAGTGAGACCTTCATCTGTCTTCAGAACTTACAGATCTTAGCCCTGCTAGAGATTAATAAAGAAGACAAAGGTTGTTTTCACTACCAAATGAGGTAGATGAGTGGTGAGAAGCGGATGAGGCACGATTGCCAGATAAAATACCCAAGGCATTGGAACAAGTGATAAGGTAATTTCATACAAACTGTGACCCAAGACAAACTAAGGCTTAAAATGGGACTATTTTTCTTTACCTTTGGCCAAAAAAGCAGAGGGGAAAGCCAAAGCCCCTTTCAGAAAAAGATCTCTGATATTTACATGTAACTTTGGAAGGGTTTTGAAATTCCCTAGCTGAAAGACAGGATCATTTGTTGTACTTGTGGTGTCAGCAGGCAAGAATTATGCTTGAGAAAAACAGAAAGTCTCCAGAAATGCTTTTGAAAAGTGGGGACAGATGAAGTATCTGGGGAAAGGATTAGATTCGTGGCAGACACTTGAGCAGAGAAGGTAATGAGCACTACAAGAAATCTAGGAATGGGGCCAGAGGCAGCCTTGCTCTTCCATTGCAGGAAACACTGTTCAGGGAAAATTGGAGGGAAAAAAATATAATATAAAGCGCAAAGAGGCTGGAAGTGAGAGGCATCTTGAGTGCTTTCTTCTGACAGAAAGCAAAGGAGAAAAAAAAAAAAACAACTGAAAAGACAAACCATGCAGAATGTAGAGGTATCTGAGAAATGCAAAAGTGTTTGCAGTGTGATTTGAAGAGGACTGGAGACTCTCTCTGTGCCTCCACTGGAGCAGCTGATATACTCAGATTTGAAGCTGGTGTGTAGATTTCCAGTATTTTTTTTTTTTTTTTGGCCCCCTTGCTTTGGCTCCACTGGAGCAACAAAGCAAAAATCTCCCTTTTACCCCAAATTCTCAATGTACAAAAGCATTTTATGTTTTAGCTAAAACCGTAGTGTTCAGTGTAACTTTCTCCTCTTTGAGGTGTCTCTGCCAGACTTCACAGAGTCATGGAATTCTCAGGGTTGGAAGGGACCCTAAGAATCATCTAGATCCAACCCCCCTGCCATAGGCAGGGACACTTTCTACTACAGCAGGTTGCTCACAGCCAGATGCAGCCTGGCCTTAAAAACCTCCAAGGATGAGGCTTCCACCACCTCCCTGGGCAACCTGTTCCAGTGTCTCATCACCCTCCTGGGGAAGAACTTCTTCCTAAAGTCTAATCTGAATCTCCCTCCTCTAGTTTTGTTCCATTCCCCCAGTCCTATCACTACCTGATGCCCTAAAAAGTCCCTCCCCAGCTTTCTTGTAGCCCCCTTCAGATACTAGAAAGCTTCAACAAGGTCTTTTCAGAGCCTTCTCTTCTCCAGTCTGAACAGCCCCAACTCTCTCAGTCTGTCTACAGAGCAGAGGAGCTCCAGCCCTCTGATCATCCTGGTGACCCTTCTCTGGACACCTTCCAGCACCTCCAGATCCTTCTTGTAATAGAGGCTCCAGAACTGGATGCAATACTCCAGGTGGGGTCTCACCAGAGCTGAGCAGAGAGGGAGAATCACCTCCCTTGACCTGCTGGCCACACTTCTCTTGCTGCAGCCCAGGCTCTGGTTGGCTTTCTGGGCTGCAAGTGCTCACTGCTGCCTCATGTTGAGCTTCTCATCCACCAGCACCCCCAAGTCTTTTTCTTCAGGACTGCTCTCCAGCCAGTCACTGCCCAGCCTATATCCGTGCTTGGGATTGCCCCGACCCAGATGCAGGACCCTGCACTTGATCTTGTTGAACCTCATGACGTTCAACTTACTAAAACGAACAGAGAGATCTTGGCTGCAGTATGTTTTCAGTTAATATAGAATGTTTACAGCATCAAGCAAGCACAGAAGTGAGCTTGTTCTCAAGTTAATACTCATATGTAGTGTGCACAGCTGACATAAATATATTCACTTAAGCATGTGAATAATCTGGACATAAAGTCTGGATCTTTCCAAGTGAATTCAGCAGTGCCAGGACTCAGGGGTCACCATGGTAGTGTAATTACAGAATCAAAAAATTGTCAGGATTGGAAGGAACCTCAAGGATCATCCAGTTCCAACCCCCGTGCCATGGGCAGGGACACCTCACACTACAGCAGGTTGCTCACAGCCACATCCAGTCTGTCCTTAAAAACCTCGAGGGATGAGGCTTCCACCACCTCCCTGGGCAACCTGTTCCAGTGTCTCACCACTCTCATGGGGAAGAACTTCTTCCTAACATCCAATCTGAATCCACCCATTTCTAGTTTTGCTTCATTCCCCCCAGTTCTATCACTCCCTGACAACCTAAAAGTTCCCTCCCCAGCTTTCTCCTAGGCCCCCTCAGATACTGGAAGGTCACAAGAAGGTCTCTAAGCTTAATTTTTGTATTTTCTTCAGCAAAGTTTTCCTCTGGGTAACATTCTCAAAGTTTCCAACTAACCCTGGTTGTTCCCAAAATGCAGTTTGGATGTTGTTATGCTATTGGTAAGAAAGGTTTATGTAGCTTGCATGGTTTATGTGGTATAGTGTTGGATTAGACCAGCTGGCCTCAGGAGCAGAGAATAAGGCTTGGTCTTGCTTGATTTCCTAGTAGAGACATAGCCACAAAGAGCAATCACAGTGACATTGCATGTTAATGTATCACAGTCTCACAGTACATCAGAGGTTGGAAGGGACCTCCAGAGATCATCAGGTCCAACCCCCCTGCCAGAGCAGCATCACTTAGGGGAGTCTGCACAGGAATGCATCCAGGTGGGGTTGGAAAGTGTCCTGAGAAACAGACTCCACAACCCCCCTGGGCAGCCTGTTCCAGTGCTCTGTCACCCTCACTGGAAAGAAGTTTCTCCTCATGTTGAGCTGAAATCTTCTATGTTCTGGTTTGAACCCATTGTTCCTTGTCTTATCACTGTGAACCACCCAAAAGAGCCTGGCCCCCTCCCCTTGACACCCACCCCTCAGCTATTGAGAGACATTGATCAGATCCCCTCTCAGTCTTCTCTTCTCCAGACTGAACAGCCCCAGGGCTCTCAGGCTCTCTTCCCAGGGGAGATGCTCAAGTCCCCTAAGCATCCTTAGGGCTCTCTGTTGGACTCTCTCCTCTCTCCAGCAGGTCTCTGTCTCTCTTGAACTGGGGAGCCCAAAACTGGACACAGGATTGCAGCTGTGGTCTCAGCAGGGCAGAGTAGAGAGGTAGAAGAACTTCCCCAGCCCTGCTGGACACACTTTTCTTGCTGCACCCCAGGATCCCATTGGCTCTCTTGGCCACAAGGGCACATTGCTGTTCCATGCAGAACTTGCTGTCCACCAGCACTCCAAGGTCTTTCTCCATGGAGCTGCTCTCCAGCAGGGCAGTCCCTAACCTGTCCTGGTGCCTGTTGTTATTCCTCCCCAGATGCAGGACCCTGCACTTGTCCTTATTGGACTCCCTGAGGTTTGCCTGCACCCAGCTCTCAGCCTGTCCAGCTCACACTGGATGGCTGCACAGCCTGATGAGGTGTCAACCAACAAATGTCTGACCTTACAGATCAGCCTTCTATGAGCTGGCCCACAAAACCCCTGTCCAGCTGGAGATACTCTCAAGTCAGCTACTTCTGTCCTCTGAACAGAGCAGCAGTCAGGCAATCAATGGACTGGACATGCCTAGAGCCAAGGTGATCAACAAGCCTGGGGCAGAATCTTCAGCTGGCAGCAAGGATCTGCATGGGTCACAAAGAAAATAAATAACCATGGTGTATCATCACCACCTATTAAAAAATACACTGTAAAGAGAAAAAATAAAATTTACCTCTCCGATTTTCATCAAGGAGTGACTGCTGCTAATGCATTTCCTCTTGTGTGGAGGTCATGCATGGCTGAGGATCCCCAGGCAGTATCTGAGTTGTTCAAGGGGCCTGCTGAAGGCTATGGCTCAGCCAAATAGGATGTTTCAGTAATGGAAACCAAACCATGTGCTTGAAACAAGATGTTTCTTCCGAGTGCTGGAGAACAGAGTGGGTGTTTGGGAGCTTAGAAAACACATCAACATGCCATGAAGCCAATGAAAAATGATCTTTGTTGTCTTGAAAGCAGTCTCTTGATTCCTGTCTGGTAGACTGAATGCATTTGCCAATGTTTTGGAGTTACCTTTTGGTTTATTTATAAAGATAATTTTTTATTTTTTCCAAAAGGGCTATAAACCAAGTGCTGAAGTTATTTTTTTATTTATTTCATTCCCTCCACCCCTCCCTCCCATAAATTGAACTATCTTGGAATTGTTTATAAACCTCCCCCCAACCATCGCAGAATTGAAACAAGGATAAAAATGAGCTCAATGGATTTCAGACCACTAAGCCCAGAACACCCAAGACTGCACTGCTCTGGTTTCTCCTCACTTTTCTCCCTTAGCAATGCTCCAAAGCTTCAGAATCAAAGCTTTAAGATCTGTGAGCAATAGCTACTCACACAGCAAAAGCTATTGAAT
Organism: Indicator indicator; assembly: GCF_027791375.1. Taxonomy (NCBI): domain Eukaryota; kingdom Metazoa; phylum Chordata; class Aves; order Piciformes; family Indicatoridae; genus Indicator; species Indicator indicator. The sequence goes on along the minus strand of NC_072011.1, from coordinate 4,376,015 downwards.
GGGTGTCACTGCTCACTTGACTTTCAGTGGAGTAAAGAAGCTGCTGGTTGCAAAGGGCATGGGGTTTTGGTGTTGGAAAAGCTTGATGCAATTGGCCACACAAGAGGCAGCCTTTTAAATTCATTGTGTCCAATGCTAATGGCAGTTGTGGAGAAAGGTGCCTTTTAGCATGGAAATATACCCAGTGGGCATTTCCAAGCACTCTTTATGTACTTTTAGATCTCTGCTGAATACATTCTCTGAGCCACAGGAGTCTGAAAAATGAAGGTGGCAGCTTAGAAGCAAATTTTGAAAGCACTCTGGCAAATTGTGATATTTGATTGTTCCTCTTGCATGTAAAGTTTATGCTGAAGATAAAATTAATATCACAGAGTCACAGAATTATTGAGGCAGGAAAAGACCTCTGAGATCATCAAGCCCAGCCTATGACCCAACACCACCACATCAGCTACACCATGCCACCAAGTGCCACAGCCAAGCTTTCCTTCAAGACCTCCAGGGATGGAGACTCCACCACCTCCCTGGGCAGTCCATCCCAGTGCCTAATCAGCCTTGCTGTCAGGAAGTGCTTCCTAATGTCCAACCTAAACCTCCCCTGGAGCAGCTTCAGGCCATGCCCTCTTGTCCTGTCACAAGTTGCCTGGGAGAAGAGCCTGAGCCCCACCTGACTACAACTTCCTTTTAGGTAGTTGTAGAGAGTGCTAAGGTCCCCCTGAGTCTCCTCTTCTCCAGGCTGAACACCCCCAGCTCCCTCAGCCTCTCCTCATCAGACTTTCCCTCCAGCCCCCTCACCAGTCTCATTGCTCTCCTCTGGACCTGCTCCAGCACCTCAAGAACCTTCCTGAAGTGAGGGACCCAGAGCTGCAGACAGTGCTGGAGGTGAGGCCTCACCAGTGCTGAGCACAGGACAGAATTCCATCCCTGCTCCTGCTGCCCACACTCTTCCTGATCCAGGCCAGGATGCCTTTGGCCTTCCATACTCCCTGGGCACACTGCTGGCTCCTGTCCAGCTGCTGTCACCCAGCACTGCCAGGTCCCTCTCTGCCAGGCTGCTCTCCAGCCACTCATCCCCCAGTCTGTAGCACTGCATGGGCTGATTGTGGCCAAAGTGCAGGACCCTGCCCTTGGCCTTGTTGAATCTCATCCCATTGGCCCCAGCCCATATCATTTATTTCCTCCAATTGAATGCTTCAGAGTATGAGCAGAGTGCTCAAGAAAACTTGAAACATTGCTTTCTTGGTCTTTTGGCATCTGTTCTCCATTCCTCGTACTGGAAGTAGTCTTACATATGGGAAGAAGCAACACTAATGCTTCCAGAAAAGGAAGCAGGACACCTTAATTCTAAGTTCATTTGTCTCCTCCATCAGAAATTAAGCATCATTCTTTGAATCTGATTCCCATAAAGGTAGCATGAAGTCCACAAATGATGCAAAATACCAGAGCTGTGGACATTAGTGTGGTGTTATATCCTGATTCTTCTACATACTTCTTTGGAAAGGTCTTGAGTTTACCCTGTAGTCTGGAATATTTGAATGCTCAATGGAACTGAAGCTAGAATTTCCCTGATTATTCAGGGAATCACAGAATTAACCAGCTTGGAAAAGACCTTTGAGATCATCAAGTCCAACCGATCACCCAACACCACCTGATCAACTAAACCATGGCACTGAATGCCTCACCCAGGCTCTTTTAAAACACTTCCAGGGATGCCGACTCCACCAGCTCCCTAGGTAGCACATTCCCATGGCCAATCTCTCTTCCTGGAAGAATTTCTTCCTACAATCCAGCCTGAACCTCCCTTGGTTCAGCTTGAGACTGTGTCCTCTTGTTCTGCTGCTGGTTGCCTGGGAGAAGAGACCAACCCCCCCTGGCTACAACCTCCCTTCAGGGAGTTGTACACAGCAATGAGGTCTCCCCTGAGCCTCCTCTTCTCCAGGCTAAACACCCCCAGCTCCCTCAGCCTCTCCTCACAGGGCTGTGCTCCAGACCCCTCTGATCTGATAATCTGAAGCTGCAGGGTCTGATTTATCCATAGCAGTTAATACCTTTGTAACTCTACCTGCACTGCAACAGGAGGTAAACACCACAGAGCACAAAGCTGGGTTCACAATCAGCACTTTGAGCCTTGTCTCTTTTGGCTCCACAGTTTGCTGGTAGCTTTTCCACAGTGTTCTTTGGATTTCTCTATGAAAAGAAAAGAAAACAAACAAATGAAAACTGGAAAAAAGAAGGTGGTTAATATTCCTCAGTAACTGTGGAAAAAATACCTTCCCCACTTGCCTTCTTCATAGCTTATTTTTGCAGCAGTGGAGTTTCACAGCATGCAAGCAAGGGGATAAGACTGAGATGAAACTGCATTATCACAGGCCTGAAAATATATTACTTTATTTTTTAATCCAGAGGGGTTTTACCTAAATGTTCATTTTATAAGATTTCTTCAAACAAACTTTTTGGTTTGTATTTTTTTAGGATTTTTTTTTTTTTTTTAATTGAGCTACCCCAGTATTTGACTCTGTGTGTGGTTATTTGGTAAAGTCATTTTGATGCAACACAAAGGTCAAGAAGGCAATCAGTGAAAGAATAGCACTAAAGATATGGTTTTCCTTTCCCTTCATGGCACTGCAGCCAGATTCCTTGATTCAGTATTTATCCTGGGCTGTATTAAGAAGAGTGTGTCCAGCAAATCCAGGGAGGTTCTCCTCCCCCTCTACTCTGCCGTGGTGAGGCCACACCTGGAATATTTCATCCAATTCTGGACTCCCCAGCTCAGGAGGGACAGGGATTTGCTCCAGAGAGTCCAAGGGAGGGCTCCAAGGATGCTGAAGGGACTGGAGCACTGCCTGATGAGGAGAGGCTAAGAGCCCTGGGGCTGTTTATCCTGGAGAAGAGAAGACTGAGAGGGGATCTGATCAATGTCTATCAATATCTGAGAGCTGGGGGTCAGGAAGGAAGGGGCAGCCTCTGCTTAGTTGCCCCCTGTGATAGGACAAAGGGCAATGGATATAAACTCCAGCACAGGAGGTTCCACCTCAACATGAGGAGGAACTTCTTGACTGTGAGGGTCACAGAGCACTGGAACAGGCTGCCCAGAGAGATTGTGGAGTCTCCTTCTCTGGAGACTTTCAAGCCCCATCTGGATGTGTTCCTGTGTGACCTGTGCTAGATTCTATGGTTCTGCTCTGTCAGGGGGGTTGGACTGGATGACCTTTGGAGGTCCCCTCCAACCCCTAACACCCTGTGATCCTGTGAAAAGAAGCTATTCAAATGTATGAGTCTCAGATTTGCTTATAGCAAGGCCTTTTAGCTGAGCATTCATTGCAACTCTCCTTAAACAGCTTAATGAGTAAAGGCAGCCAGAAAAAAAAAAGAGCAGCAAAGGGTGTTCTTGCTGGGCAATAACACTGAGCAAATCCACTTTCACTGCTCGTGGTGGAGAAATACTTTATGGTCGTGAAGAAATATTTGTCCCAAAGGACAGACTTTGTCACTGCAATTTAAAGTTTGCTGCCCTGCACAGGCACTATGTAAGAAATATTTTTTCCATCTCTGACCTACAGTCGCTCAATGGCTTTCTACTCTTTTATGCTGGAAAACTGGATACCAGACTCTCCTCCTCAAAGTGTCAGTTGGTTTGGAATTGAGTTTTACACTCTTGGAACAGGTGTAACAGCATAGGCAAGGCTGAAGATGGAATTGTAATTTGTTTTAATGAAGGAGAGGATTTAGCAAACCTCATGTAATCCTGATGTCTGTCATTTTGGTTGAACCAGCTGACTGGCTTTTGCAACACTGCATCACCCCCATCCTGTAGAATTTTTTTTTTTTTTTTAAGCTGAAAATTCGTTCAACGTGCAAATGCAGGTTGAGTTTGGATTGTCTGGAAATTGCTTCTTCTAAGAAGTTTTTAATCTCAGCCATCTCATGAAAGGCTTGCTGTAGAAAGAGATCATCTTGAAAGATTTATTTCAGTTTGGGACTAATTAGAATGAAGTCAAAGTCTGAAAGTTTGTTATTATTTATCCTTGTCTTCCTCTTTACATGTGTGTTGTTAGCACTGTCTTCTTAGAGAGTCATAGGATTGTTAGGCTTGGAAGGGTCCTCAAGGATCATCTACTTCCAACCCCCTGCCACGGGCAGGGACACCTCACACAGGCAGACTCTCAGAGGGAGAGGTTAGGACTTGGCCATATTGACTAAAGCAGATGCTGGGATTGGGTTGTGCTGTGTGAAGAGATATCTCCTAGGATATGGAAGTAAAGCTAGGTAGGCTCACTGATGACAAATGTTGAAGAGCTCCTGTAGCCTCAGTGAGTCTCTCTTCTTGACTACTCTTCTCAGGGGGCAGTGTAATCCAAAGGAAAGTTCATTCCAATGCATAACCCAAATGCTTGACCAACTGCAGAAGCCTGGGCACAAGAGGCACACACTTTCTCTGTTATATTGCACTGCACACATCTTTTAAATGGTTTTGTGGTTTATTTTGGTTTGTTTTGTTTTGTTTTTAATGAGTTTAAAAGAGCAAAAAGCAACATTATAACTCAACTGAGAAAAATGCTGTCAGGAAGCTTCACAAATCTGAGGCTGGAGTGATTAATTTTGACAAGGTAAAGTAGCAGTGAATCATGGAATCACAGAATTATTGAGTCTGGAAAGGACCTCTGAGATCATCCAGTCCAGCCTATGACCCAACACCACCTCATCAGCTACACCATGCCACCAAGTGCCACAGCCAAGCTTTTCTTCAAGACTTCCAGGGATGGAGACTCCACCACCTCCCTGGGCAGTCCATCCCAGTGCCTAATCAGCCTTGCTGTCAGGAAGTGCTTCCTAATATCCAACCTAAACCTCCCCTGGAGCAGCTTCAGGCCATGGCCTCTTGTCCTGTCACAAGTTGCCTGGGAGAAGAGCCTGAGCCCCACCTGACTACAGCTTCCTATCATAGATTCAGATTGGATGTTAGAAAGAATCTCTTCACCATGAGGGTGGTGGGACAGTGGCACAGGTTGCCCAGGGAGGTGGTGGAAGCCACCAAACCCTGGAGGTTTTTGCAGCCAGGCTGGATGTGGCTGTGAGCAACCTGCTGTAGTGTGAGGTGTCCCTGCCCATGGCAGGAGGGTTGGAACTGGATGATCCTTGAGGTCCCTTCCAACCCTGACAATACTCTGATTCTAAATTGTTCTCTTGGAAAGCAGCTAATACAGAGTCACAGATACATTCAGGCTGGAAAAGACCCCCACGACTACCATGTCCAACCAATAATCCTACTCTACAAGGCTCAGCCAACTCAGCTTCCACTCCTGTACCCACACCAAGTTACAGTCTCAAAGTTTTCCCTATAGTTAAGTGTCTCTGTTACAGATCACATCCATCTATCATCACTTATTAGATAAAAAGTCTGTAAGAGCATCCAAAATCTGAGAATAATTTTTCAACTTCAGGCAGAATAAATAACTTCAAAACTGGAGAGGCTGTCTGTGTGCAAAGAACGCAGGAACCCAAGCTCCAAACCAAAATAAATTCAATTATGTTGCAGAGTAAGTGCAGAACAAGTTTAAAATATAAAATGGAATTTCAGCCACAGTAGTTTTGCTAACTGGATCCTGATGAAACTGGAAACCCACAAAGCGATGCAGACAGACACTTCCATCAAATTTAGAAATGAGGGTGTGCTGCTCCCTAGTTCTCAACCAAGACAATTTCCCCTTCTGTAAAGTGTGGCTGTGAAACTAAAATTAACACATGAAATCCATGATTTCATTGCATACATTAGGCCTCACAAACATCTGAGAGCTATTTTCACTTAGACAGAAGAACGAATAACCAAGAGTGGTTCTGCACATATTGGATGTGTCTGTAAGGATAATGAACTTCATATTTGCTCAGGATTATAGAATGCTCCCATAGAAGGGACCTCCAAAGCTCACCCAGTCCAACCTCCCTGCAGTCAGCAGGGACATCCTCAACTAGATCAGGCTGCCCAGAGCCCTGCTGAGCCTCACCTTGAATAGCTCCAGGGAAGGAGCCTCAACCACCTCCCTGGGCAACCTGTTCCAGTGTTCCACCGCTCTCACAGTGAAGAACTTCTTCCTGCTATCCAATCTAAATCTGCTCTGCTGTAGTTTGAAGCCATTGTCCCTCATCTTGTCCCTGCAAGACCTTGTAAACAGTCTCTCTCCAGCCTTCCTGTAACTCCCTTCCGGTACTGGCAGGCTCCCATTATGTCTCCCTGGAGCCTCCTCTTCTCCAGGATGAACACCCCCAGCTCCCTCAGCCTGTCCTCGTAGCAGAGCTGCTCCAACCCCCTGAGCATTTTCATGGCCCTCCTCTGGACCCTCTCCATCAGGTCCATCTCCTTCCTATATCGAGGGCTCCAGAGCTGCACACAGTACTCCAGGTGAGGTCTCAGCAGAGCAGAGCAAAGTGTCAGAATCACCTCTCTGGCTCTGCTGGCCACACATCTTTTGATGCAGCCCAGGATGGGATTTGCCTTCTGTGCTGCAAGCTCACACTGCCTGCTCCTGTCCAGCTTCTCACCCATCAGCACCCCCAAGTCCTTTTCCTCAGGGCTGCTTTCTATCATCTCCTCCCCCAATCTGTATTGATAATGAGGATTGTTCCAGCCCAGGTGCTTCCATCAAGCTTTCTACTCTCTGTGCTTTGTATGTAGACTAATGAGAAAAATATGAGTTATATGAATTGGAGTTCACTGTTTTCGGGGTTTTTTTTGTTTGTTTTGGTTTGGTTTGGTTTGTTTTTTTTTTTTGGTGGAGTTTATTGATTTTTTTTCCGTAACTTTGCTGTGTTTGATTTGTATTTTTCATTATGTCATAAAACTTTATTTTTAAAACTTCCTGCCAAAGTGAATCTTAGAAGTCTTCTGGATTGAACTCGGGAGTATTTTCAGCTACTGAAATATTTTTATAATGACACTAAAAATCACAGAGTTACTGGATCACAGGAGGTTAGGGGTTGGAAAGCACCTCTGGACATCATTGAGTCCAACCCTCCCTGCCAGAGCAGGACCATAGAATCCAGCACAGGTCACACAGGAACACATCCAGATGGGGCTTGAAAGTCTCCAGAGAAGGAGACTCCACAATCTCCCTGGGGAGCCTGTTCCAGTTCTCTGTCACCTTCACAGTGAAGAAGTTCCTCCTCATGTTGAGGTGGAACCTCCTGTGCTGGAGTTTCTATCCATTGTCCCTTGTCCTATCCCAGGGTGCAAGTGAGCAGAGCCTGTCCCCTCCCTCTTGACCCCCAGCCCTCAGATATTTAGAAACATTGATTAAATCCCCTCTCTGTCTTCTCCACACTAAACAGCCCCAGGGCTCTCAGGCTCTCTTCACAGGGGAGATGCTCAAGTCCCCTAAGCATCCTCATGGCTCTCATTTCATTACAGAAGGCTGCCTTTTATTCCATATTTCTTTCAGATTTTTTTCCCAGACTTTCAATCTTGGCAGCAAGAAGGAGATGAAGGGAAAAGGAAGAAGAATTGTGATAATGACTCCATGAGGAATAACTTCTGAGACAGTGGGGAACTGAACCTTCTGCTCAATGAGACTGCTAGGGGATCATGACCTCACTGCCAGCTTGCAGGAATGAATTGAAGTGGAAAGTGTCCCTGACAAACCAATATGAATGATTGATTGCATTTACTGAAAGTTTGTTCTTAATTTCTCCTTTCAAGGATATTTTCACTGCTTATGTATCTCTAATGCTATTAGCATCTCACTCTAAGTATCTCTTTCAGCACTTCAGCCTTCCACTGCCCCAGTCTTCCACCTCTGTATTTCATGCACAAAGCTCATTCAAGTTTTCCTGTATTGTGTGAGAAGGAAGAAAAAATCTGACAAAGATCAAGAGAAGGAGCTAGGGATGGTTAGTTTGGAAAAGAGGAGGGTGAAGGGAGACCTCATTGCTGTCTGCAACTACCTGAAAGGAGGTTGTGGAGAGGTTGATGATGGTCTCTTCTCACAGGTAATTAGTGATAGAACAAGAGGGAATGGCCTCAAGCTACCACTGGGTAGGTTTAGACTGGACATTAGGAAACATTTTTTGATGGGAAGAGTGGTCAGGGATTGGAATGTGCTGCCCAGGGAGGTGGTTGAGTCCCCAAGCCTGGATGTGTTTGAAGGTGGTTTGGCTGTGGTGCTTTGTGCCCTTGTGACCAAGAGAGCCAACGGGATCCTGGGATGCATGAAGAAAAATCTGTCCAGAAGGTCTGGGGAAGTTCTTCTCCCCCTCTACTCTGCCCTGCTAAGACCACACCTGGAATAGTGTGTCCAGTTTTGGGCTCCACAGTTCAAGAGAGACAGAGACCTGCTGGAGAGAATCCAAGGGAGAACCATGAGGATGCTTAGGGGACTTGAGCATCTCCCCTGTGAAGAGAGCCTGAGAGTCCTGGGGCTGTTTAGTCTGGAGAAGAGAAGACTGAGAGGGGATCTGATCAATGTCTATCTGAAGGCTGGGTGTCAAGTGGAGGGGGCCAGGCTCTTTTTGGTGGTTCACAGTGGTAAGTCAAGGAACAACAGGTTCAAACTTGACCATAGAAGATTTCAGCTCAACATGAGGAGAAACTTCTTTATAGGGAGGGTGATGGAACACTGGAACAGGCTGCCCAGAGAGGTTGTGGAGTCTCCTTCTCTGGAGACTTTCCAATCTCACCTGGATGCATTCCTGTGTGGACTCTCCTGGGTGATCCTGGTCTGGCAAGGGGGTTGGACTGGATGATCTCTGGAGGTCCCTTCCAACCTCTAATGTACTGTGATACTGTGGTACTGTGATACTCCAGTGTGGGGTCTTCTATGGGCTGCAGGTGGATATCTGCTTCAGCTTTAACCTCCATGGACTTCAGGGGAATCTCTACTTCAGCACCTGGAGCAAAGCCTCCCCCTTCTTCTTCAGTGACCTTGGTGTCTGTTGAGTTGTTTGTGTCATATATTCTTGTTCCCCTCTTCAGCTGCAGTTGCTGTTGTGTAGTGACTTTTCCTTCCTCTTAAATATGTTATTAATGAAGTGCTACTACTGTCACTGATGTGCCCAGGTTTGGCCAGCAGCAGGTCCATCTGGGAGCCAGCTGGCATTTATTGGGCAAAAAGGAAGCTTCTAGAAGCTTCTTACAGATGCCACACTTGTAGCTCCACTGCCTCCAAAGCTTTTCTACACAAACCCAATGCATCTATAAAATAGATAGCTTCATATCAGTTAAGAGAGTTGGAGATTAAACACCAGCTAAGAATACACCAACAGAAAACATTCAATGTTGCTCTGAGCAACCTGATCTAGTTAAAGATGTCCTTGCTCACTGCAGGGAGGTTGGACTAGATGACATTTAAAGATTCTCACAGGTTATTAGTGATAGAAAAAGAGGGAATGGCCTCAAGCTACAACTGGGTAGGTTTAGACTGGAAATGAGGAAAAAAATTTTTGTGGAAAGGCATTGGAATGTGCTGCCCAGGGAAGTGGTGGAGTCCCCAAGCCTGGATGTGTTTGAAGGTGGTTTGGATGTGGTGCTTGGGGCTATGGTTTAGGGGTGACCCTTGTAGAGTAGGGTTCTGGGTTGGACTTGGTGGTCCTGAGGGTCTTTTCCAACCTGAATGTTTTTGTGATTCTGTGATTCCTTCCAACCCAGAAGTCTGTGGTTCTATGACTCTGTATTCAGTTTTATGCATGGATTTTGAAGAATGTTTGTGTCCTGTAGATGGATTATTTTATGGGACACCTTACCAACAACTCTTACTGTGAGGACTTAAACTGTATTATTAGTCTTATGGGAACATAATCTGTGCTCAAGTTTCATTACATTGATGTCTGAGCAATTTAATTGAGAAATAATCTGCTCCTCCTCATCTTAAACCTAGAAACAAAAGGTTATCAGATAAAATAAAAAATAATTGAAAATCACCAAAGCAAGCAGAGACAGCAAAACTTCAAAAGCAGAGCCTCTCTCAGAAGACAAAGATGCAATTTTACTTGAAACAGAACAGAAATGTCATCTTCCCCCATGAAACTAGTTCTTATAAAAAATGCTTTATAAGAAGCACAAGATACTGCATCTTAAGATTAAAAGAAAAAGATAAAAGGCTCTGCTCAATAAGCTCTATAAAAACAGCTCCACAACATGCCAGACCTTTACCTGGTCTAACACTCAGCACTACCATGATGTATACTGAATATTAAGTCAGTGTACACCATATGCAGACCTAAAGATGCAAACACTATTTTTATATTCAAAACTTTCCTTTTCCAGCTTTTTAGACATATTCTTTTCCTCCTCCCTCCTGGACTACGATTCTTTGGTTGCCTTCTTCAGCTAAACTTTCTGTACTCACAGAATCAGAGAACGTTAGGGGCTGGAAGGGATCTCAAAAGCTCGTCCAGTCCAAATTCCCCTGCCAGAGCAGGATCACCCAGAGCAGATCACACAGGAACACATCCAGGTGGGTTATGAATATCTCCAGAGAGGGAGACTCCACAACCCCCCTGAGCAGCCTCTTCCAGTGTTCTGCCACCCTCACAGGGTAAAAAAAATACAAATCCTCATGTTCACATGGAACTTCCTATGACTCAGCTTCACAGAATCACGGAATTTCAGGAACTGGAAGGGACCTCGAAAGCTCATCCAGTGCAAGCCCCCTGCCAGAGCAGGATCACCTAGAGCAGATTACACAGGAACGCATCCAGGTAAGTGTTGAATCTCTCCACAGGAGACTCCACAACCTCCCTGGGCAGCCTGGTCCAGTGCTCCACCATCCTCACCATGAAAAGATTTTTCCATTCCTCAGCTTCCACCCTTGTCCTCTCGTTGGGCATCACCCAGCAAAGCCTGGCTCCATCCTCTTGGCACTCACCCTTCACAACTTTATCAACATGAATGAAGTCACCTCTCAGTCTCCTCTTTCCCAAGCTAAAGAGCCTCAGCTCCCTCAGTCTCTCCTCAGAAGGAAGATGTTCCACTCCTCTGATAATCCTTGTGGGTCTGAGCTGGACTCTCTCTTGAGCTCATTTCCAACCTGAAAAAAAAAAATAACCCAAAAAAAAAAAAAAAAAAAACACCAAAGAAAATATGGCTTTGAAAAAGTTTCATCAAAATAGGACAGAGTCATTATGCAGCAGAGTATTTTTCTGGGCATCCTGTTTCAATACTTAAGGTTCATGTTCTATATACCAGTTGGTAGTTGGAAAAATTGAAAGAGCTCAGTGGGAATGTTAAATACACAGCACAGATATCATTAGCTGCCTTTGTTCTGTCACTTCATTTATATTGTGGTTTTTGTCTCATGACTGTTACATTACCCATACAACATGAGTTTGTAATATGTGTTAGGCTGGCAAGCTATGTCCATTTTCAGCAAAGATTTCAGCACCTCATTTCTCCATTTTTGCTGTGCGTGCATTGCAAGCAATGCCTGCCAGGAATCGTGATAGGAATCCGTGGTTCCCAGGAAAATTCGTGTATCAGAAGTGTTTGGAAAAATAAAATTAAAATAAAATAAAATAAAATAAAATAAACTAGAATAAAATAAAATAAAAAAGTACAATAAAATAAAATAAAAAGTAGAATAAAATAAAATAAAATAAAATAAAGTAGAATAAAATAAAATAAAATAAAATAAAGTAGAATAAAATAAAATAAAATAAAGTAGAATAAAATAAAATAAAATAAATAAAATAAAATAAAATAAAATAAAGTAGAATAAAATAAAATAAATAAAATAAAATAAATAAAATAAAATAAAATAAAATAAAATAAAGTAGAATAAAATAAAATAAAATAAAAAAATAAAATAGAATAAAATAAAATAAAGTAGAATAAAATAAAATAAATAAAAGTAAAAATAACAAATAAAACAAATAAAACTCAATAAAATTAAAATATAAATTAAAATAACTAAAAATAAATTCATTAAATTAAATAAAGCCAAATAAATAAATAAAATTAAGTCATAAAATAAACAAAGCAAAACAAATAAAAAATGAAATAAAAAATTAAAAAGTATAAAATAAAATAAAATAAATGAAACAACATTTAAAAATTAAAATAAATTAAATAATAAAAATAAAATAAATAAAATAAATAAATTAAAATTAAATAATATTTTTAAAAAATATTAAAATACATAAAATAATAACATAAAATAAATATAATAAATTAAATTGAATTATAAAATAAATACATTTATAACTTTATAAAATACATTAAATTATAAATTAAAATAATAAAATAAAATAAAATAAAATAAAATAAAATAAAATAAAATAAAATAAAATAAAATAAAATAAAATAAAATAAAATAAAATAACTTCTTTGGTATTTGATGCTTCTTTCCCCCCCCCCATTCTCTCTGATAAATGATCAAAAACCTTGTACTGTTCATGCAGTGTTCCTGTTTCCTTCCTGAAGAAGCAACTGTTGTGTGAATTCATTATTTAGACAGTAGCCATTTATAGCTAATTCTGACTGTTGGACCTATATTTATGCTGACTAGGTCTAAATTTCACTTTCTTATTTCATTTTTCCCCCCTAAGCCAATGTATTCCATCTAGCTCTGTAAACCATCTGATAATCCTTCGTATGCCTTTCTGTGTCTGACTGTGGACAGTTGTCTCACAGTCTCTGGTGGGGTTCTAAAATGGAACAGCTTTCAAAGGCCAGAAAGAGATTGATTTTAGCACTGACATCGCTTGTGTCAACAAGCCCTGCTGTATACAAGATATACTCACCAGGCAATGCTGCTTTTTGTCCTCTGGGAGGATAAAAAAAGGCTAAAGGTTGGTACCTGCGGTATTGATCCTACCAAGCATTTTATCATAGAACAGCATCATGAGTTTGGAAAGTATTCTTTGGTCTTGGTGTTGTTCTCTATGCTTGCAACTAATAAGATGCAAATGTCACAACAGCTCCATCCCATTTGATTGAGTCTGAAGCTACACTGCAGGTGGCTCACAGTCTGAGGTTTTCTATAATGGATATTGTCACTGTTCCAGGGTTTGCCAAAGCCCAAGAGCAGTATTATGCCACTGCAATCACAGTTGCCTGGATTTTTATATTTTCATTTAAGCACAGCAATGGCAGAGGCATTACTTCAGTTTTCCAAGTACTCAGAAAAAGTATCCACATGGATCCACCACTTTGTGTTTCCATTTTAAAATGCACATTCCTTCAGTGAGACTTAGAAAGGCTGAGAGCTGGGCAGGGAGAATTGAATGAAATTCAGCAAGGGCAAGTGTAGAGTTTTGCACCTGCGAAAGAGCAACCCCATGGAGCAGGACAGGTTGGGGACTGACCTGATGGAGAGCAGTGAAGGGGAAAAGGACCTGGGGGTCCTAGTGGATGGAAGGTTGATCATGAGCCAGCAATGTGTTCCTGTGGCCAAGAAGGCAAATGACATCCTGGGGTGGATTAGAAGGGTTGTGGTCAGTAGGTCAAGACAGATTCTCCTCCCCCTGTGCTCTGCCCTGGTGAGGCCACATCTGAAATATTGTGTCCAGTTCTGGGCCCCTCAGTTCAAGAAACATCTCAGGGAACTGCTTGAAAGAGTCCAGCACAGAGCCACAAAAATGATGAAAGGAATGGAACATCTTCCTTACGAGGAAAGCCTGAGGGAGCTGAGGGCTCTGTAGCTTGAAGACAAGGAGACTGAAAAGTGACCTCATTCATGTTTACAAATATGTGCAGGGTGAGTGCCAAGAAGCTGGAGCCAGGCTCTGCTGGATGATGCCCAATGGCAGGACAAGGGGCAATGGTGGAAGTTGAGGCATAGGAAGTTCCATGGAAAGAGGAAAAAGATTTTTTTCCCTGTGAGGGTGGTATAACACTGGAACAGGCTACCCATGGGGAGAGTCTCACTCTGAAGATACTCAAAATCTGCCTGGATATATTCCCGTGTGATCTGCTCTAGGTGATCCTGCTCTGGCAGGGGGGTTGGATTGGATGATCTTTGGAAGTCCCTTCCAGCCCCTAACTTTCTGTGATTCCTCTTTAGTTTAGTTTGCTTTTGAATTTACTAAGGGATGGGATTCTACCTACATTGCAACCTCCACTGCATATCTACTGTTGTCCTCATAGCTTACTTTTCAATATCTGATGCTGGGATTAGAAAATCAAAGAAATGTTGCTAACCTCTCTGAAGAATCTCTCTTTCTGTAACCTATCAGCCTGGAGACATCTGCACTCTTCCATGGCCTTATGCTAGAGGGTTTGTAATAGCATTCCAGAAAAGCAGAACATTCTTTGATCATATGGTCAATATTACTCTGCAATTGTTTTCCACTTTAGGCACTGCTCCTGCATCAGTTTTAGTTTGTTTGGTTTGGACTTTTTGATTATTGTAGGCTGTTGCAAGCTATTATACTTGCAGTAATAGACTGGTAGGAGTTTGTTGCAGCAGCTCACATTTTCAGTGAATAGTTGGTAGTTCTCAGCATTGTGTTGGAGACAAAATAATGAGTCAGATATCAAAAACACCTCTACTGAAACAAATGCACCAGATTTATTCTTACATACTTGTTCTCTACTCTGCCCTGCTCAGACCACAGCTGCAATCCTGTGTCCAGTTTTGGGCTCCCCAGTTCAAGAGAGACAGAGACCTGCTGGAGAGAATTCAAGGGAGAGCCTCGAGGATGCTTAGAGGACTGAGCATCTCCCTGTCTCCTTCTCTGGAGACTTTCCAACCCCACCTGGATGCATTCCTGTGAGGACTCCCCTGGGTGATCCTGCTTTGGCAGGGGGGTTGGACCTGATGATCTCTGGAGGTCTCTTCCAACCTCTAATTACTGTGATACTGTGACCTTTGAAGTAGAAATAATTGCTATTAAAGCTGACAGATATTTTTGCCTTCAGATTCTGCTTTTCATTTTTAAACATTATGAGCTTAAATATTTTTTCCCTTCATTCAGGACTCTTTGAGTCTGAGAACAGTTCATGCTTCATGCACACATGATTAAGTCCTTCAACTTCCCAGGGCCTTTGCACAGGAAAAGAGATGCCTGATGTGATGCTTCTCAGTGAGAGTTTCCTGACAAAGGGGTTGTGCCAGGGATCTGAGTGTTCCCTCAGCAAGTCTGCTGCAGGAGAAGCACGCACACTCCATCTGTAGGAATGGGAGAGGAGAAAAGTGTATTCCACATCTGTTGCAGGCAGTTATAAATATTACAGTAGTCTAATTTTCCTAGGAATTATGCCTAAAGCAGAGCCTATGGCTCAGAAATTAAAAAGGGGGAAAGAAACCTAGTAAAATTCCTCTAGGTCTTTTATTTCCTATGATCTTCCTTTAAGTTTTTACCACATGTTCCTCAATAAAATCAAGGCCAAGTTTCTTTACCATGACTTCTGAATTTTATGCTGTCATATTTGGATGTTTGGATGACCCTTCACTACATTATTTTTTTTTAAGACATCTGTGTGACTAATTGGCCTGGGTGGCAGAAGCAAGAAATTCTGACATTAGGGGGAAATTGGTACTTTGAATTTTCAGTGCAATTAGAAAAAAATTATTTCATAATATGCATTTGAATGAAATACATAATTTTCTTGTAGCATATTATTATTATTCAGGTTATAGCTCTTTTTTTTTTTTTTTTTTTTTTTTTTCAGTACTTGGGAGATAAAATTGATGAAGATGGTTTCCAGAATCCAGTTTCCTATCAGAGAGAGCAAATTTCATATATGGTGAAGTTCAGTAACATGACCATGGAAGCATTGTTATAGAATCATAGAATTCGTTCTGATTGGAAGGGACCTCAAGGATCATCCAGTTCCAACCCCCCTGCCATTGGCAGGGACACCTCACACTCCCGCAGGTTGCTCACAGCCACATCCAGCCTGGCTGCAAAAACCTCCAGGGATGAGGCTTCCACCACCTCCCTGGGCAACCTGTGCCAGTCTCTCACCACCCTCATGGGGAAAAACTTCTTCCTAACATCCAATCTGAATCTACTCACTTCTAGTTTTGCTCCATTCCCCCTAGTGCTATCACTACCTGTCACCCTAAAAAGGATTCCAAGGACAGTTAATTAGATCTGAGATCCAAAAAGGATCAGTTTGCACACATTCATTTTTTTTAGTACACTGGAAAATAAAAATTAATTCTCAAAATGATATTGCAAAGTAAGGCAGAATAATGACTGTTCTGAAAAATCACTGTATTTAGGCAAAGAAAAATAAAAAATGTTGTTTCTAATAAAATAGAGAACCCACCTTTCCAGGATTTCAATTGCAGAAAGAAATTTATGAGGAAATGGGAATGGCTGACACTCTCTCAGGCTATGCTGGCATCCGACATGATCTGGGCAGGCTGAGAGCTGGGTGCAAGGCAAACCTCATGAAATTCAATAAGGACAAGTGCAGGGTCCTACATCTGGGGAGGAATAACAACAGGCACCAGGACAGGTTAGAGGCTGCCCTGCTGGAAAGCAGCTCCACAGAGAAAGACCTTGGAGTGCTGGTGGGCAGCAAGTTCTGCATGGAACAGCAGTGTGCTTTTGTAGCCAAGAGAGCCAATGGGATCCTGGGGTGCAGCAAGAAAAGTGTGGCCAGCAGGGCTGGGGAGGTTCTTCTACCTCTCTGCTCTGCCCTGGTGAGACCACAGCTGCAATCCTGTGTCCAGTTTTGGGCTCCCCAGTTCAAGAGAGACAGAGACCTGCTGGAGAGAATCCAACAGAGAGCCATGAGGATGCTTAGGGGACTTGAGCATCTCCCCTGTGAAGAGAGCCTGAGAGCCCTGGGGCTGTTTAGTGTGGAGAAAAGAAGGCTGAGAGGGGATCTGATCAATGTCTATCAATATGTGAGGGATGGGGGTCAAGTGGAGGGGGCCAAGGTCTTTTCAGTGGTGCACAGGAATAAGACAAGAACAACTTGCTCAAGCTTGAACATAGAAGAGCTCAACATGAGGAGAAACTTCTTTGGAGTGAGGATGACAGAGCACTGGAACAGGCTGCCCGGGGGGGTTGTGAAGTCTCTTTCTCAGGAGACTTTCCAACCCCACCTGGATGCATTCCTGTGCAGACTACACTAAATGATGTTGTTCAGGCAGGGGGCTTGGACTGGATGATCTCTGGAGGTCCCTTCCAACCTCTAAAGTTCTGTGATACTCCAACACTGATATACAGTAAGTTATTATTCATTTGAAACATGTTTACGTTAACAACAGAACAGAACTTTGAAACTGCTGCTCCCCAGAGCTAATTATGTGGCTTCTGTCACCTCACATTCGTGAAAGAGAAAAAAAAATAAATAAAAAGGAAAATGAAGAAGAAGAGTAATTAAAGGATGAAAGCAAAAAAATGTTGACAAATATTATTTGGAAACAGTTTTACTCTGACGTAAATGGTGAGATATTGAGTGTGCCAGCAGTGGGGGTACAATGAATGTCATGTAAGTAGCTAGGGATGAGGACTCTTGAGGATTCATAGCAACCCCTTAGCCTGGTTTATTGGATTTATGCCAACATGAAGGGTTGGGCTAATGAACTGCTAATCTGTCTCTGCTCACTGCCTGCCCAGGGCTTAAAATGTGTCTCTGTCTAAATGGCTTCTGTAGTTAAGTGTTGGGACCTAAAGCACCTTAGAAAGTGAGAAAGTAGTAAGACAGATGTTTGGTATTTATGGCTCTTTTCAAGTTTAACCACTCCAAACCACTGCACACTAAACAGCTTCTTGCAAGTGTGGCTGGGCATAGTGTTTAATAGGAGAAATGGGATGAGAAGAAGACAGGGAGGTTAGACTGGTAAAACATCCTGTTAATTAGATTTGTTAGTAGAAGAACCTTCTAAAGGCAGAAGGGGAAACTTCAGTGTCAAATCCAATTGCATTTGAAAAGCATTAGAAAATCTTCTCCTTGGAATGGGAGAAGACTGAGAAGACTGTTTAGAAATATCTGAGGGCTGGGGGTCAAGAGGGAGGGGACAGGCTCTGCTCACTTGCACCCTGTGATAGGACAAGGGTAATGGGTGTAAACTCCAACACAGGAGGTTCCACCTCAACATGAGGAGGAACTTCTTGACTGTGAGGGTCACAGAGCACTGGAAGAGGCTACCCAGAGAGGTTGTGGAGGCTCCTTCTCTGGAGACTTTCAAACCCTGTCTGGATGTGTTCCTGTGTGACCTGTGCTGGATTCTCTGGTCCTGCTCTGGCAGGGGTGTTGGACTCGATGATCTCCTGAGGTGCCTTCCAACCCCTAACATCCTATGACCTCATTAATACTTCTCATGACCAGTTTCTGTTATTCTCAAAGCTTTCTCCCAGCCAAGAAATGTGAATTGTTTCCTATCATTTCTGCAAGGAGTAGCTTCATTGCCTTGAAATATTCAGGCAAAGAAAATTACCACATCTTACATTAACTTTGAAACTGGAAAGGGAAAGTTTGACCATAGCATTATCCAGTCACCTCCATGCTTACTTGAATATATATCCTCTATGAAATCATCTAAGGCTGATAAAATAATTTCTTTTACCTTAGTCTCAGATAAGAAAAAACTGGAAGCAGAATTTTACAGCAAAACATTCCTCAGACTATCTGTTCATGCTGCTTTTGTGATTATCATTGCAGGAAGAGCTTGCTTGGAATCACCCCAAATTTTACACTTACCAGGCAAAAGTAGAGACATTTCCAAGACGTGGAAACCTGCTAATAGAATCCCAGGATTTTAAGAGTATGAAAGGAATGGTTTAGTAATAAGGAATAATCAAGTTCTTAGTCCTGAGTTAAAAGGTAGCCATTAACTGTAATCACAGAATCATGGCATCACAGAATCACAGAATCACAGAATGTTAGGGGCTGGAAGAGACCTCCAAAGCTCATCCAGCCTAACCCCCCTGCCAGAGCAGCATCACCTATACCAGGTCACACAGGAACACATCCAGGTGGGTTTTGAGTATCTCCAGAGAGGTGTCTCCATTGGATTACAGGGAGTACTATGTCCAGTTCTGGAGCCACTATTACAAGAAAGATCTGGAGGTGCTGGAACATGGCCAGAGAAGGGCCATGAGGATGAGCAGAGAGCTGGAGTTGCTCTCCTGTGAAGACAGATTGAGAAAGTTGGGGCTGTTCAGTCTGGAGAAGAGAAGGCTCTGAGGAGACCTTCTTGTGGCCTTCCAGTATCTGAAAGGGGCTACAAGAAAGCTGGGGAGGGATGTTTTAGGGTATTGGGGAGGGATAGGACTAGGAAAAATAGAGCAAAACTAGAAGTGGGTAGATTCAGATTGGATGCTAGGAAGAAGTTCTTCCCCATGAGGGTGGTGAGACACTGGCACAGGTTGCCCAGGGAGGTGGTGGAAGCCTCATCCCTGGAGGTTTTTGCAGCCAGGCTGGATGTGGCTGTGAGCAACCTGCTGTAGTGTGAGGTGTCCCTGCCCATGGCAGGGGGGTTTTGAACTGGATGATCCTTGAGGTTCCTTCCAACCCTGACAATTCTATGGTTCAAAAACTGACTTTGCCAAAACTTAAAAGTGAATCAATTCTGCTTCATTTTGTTCACAGGCCCAGATACAATTGGAATAATTACTCATTTAAGCTGAACTGATTTTTCATTATCCTTTTTCTGTGGGCAAGTATAAAACTGGAAAGCACCCCACAGTTGTTATGAGAGAGAGAGATATATATACATATATAGTTATAAAAATAAATATTGGCATTTTTGCTTCTAACAAGCATTGGAATGTTTTGCTTCTATCTAAATATAACCTGACTAAATGCTATTTATGTTTTTCTAACCTGACTAAATGCTATTTGTATTTTTCTAAGCCAAAGAAGAAGAATCTTAAACATTTGAAATTCATTTCTAAATTAAATTCCTCCCTTCTCCAAACTTTTTTTCAGAAAGATTTGCCACTATTTTCCACTTTTGTTTTCTCTCTTTAAAATAGAGTTGCATATTTTTACCTTAAAGTCTTGTTCTCCTTCACTTCTTTCATCTCAAAGTGTGGTATGTGTATGTATAAGAATAGACAAACCCAAAACCTAGAAATGAGAGTAAGATTTTTTTAAATGAGTTTTTCTTAATTCCTCTGTTATTTTCCTGTTTGCAAAACTGTTTCTTTCAGTGCCATATTTTATAACTTCCTGTTTCTTTTTATTGTTTTGTTCTTTTTTTTAATTAATAGGAAACAGTTTTTCTCCATGGATACTGAAATCACTACTTTACAAAAAAACAACCAACCAACCAGTCTGATTGCAAAGACTGAAAGCAAAATGAATTATCTTTGGATGCAAAGGAAAATAATGATAAGGCCTATAGAATTCATTGGTTTGCTAATGGGCATATAGAGCAGAGGCATAAAAAGTTCTCTCTCTCTTTTCTTCTCCTGTCGCTTCTGCTTGCAGCTTTCTTCTCTCTCTCTTCCATGGCCTTGCCAAGGGATCTCAGTTTTGACGTAGAATCATAGAATTGTCAGGGTTAGAAGAGACCTCAAGGATCACCTAGTTCCAACCCCCCTGCCTTTGGCAGGGACACCTCACTCTAGATCAGGTTGCTCAGAGGCACATCCAGCCTGGTCTTGAAAACTTCCACGCAGGAGGCTTCCACCACCTCCCCAGGCAACCTGTTCCAGAACTGAGCTGATCTGGCAATTTTATTTTGGGGGGTAATTCTCTCAAATTAGTTGGGGGTCAATTTCAACCCATCACATTAATGAACACAAAAACCTGAATACAGGGATGGGGACAGGGATCTTCTCAAGAGAGTCCAATGGAGGGCTACAAGGATTATTGCGGGACTGGAGCACTGCCCTATGAGGAGAAGCTGAGAGCCCTGAGGCTGTTTAGTCTGGAGAGGAGAAGACTGAGAAGGGATTTGATAAATGTTTCCTAATATCCGAGGGCTGGGGGTCAAGAGGGAGAGGACAGGCTCTGCTCACTTGCACTCTATAATAGGACAAGGGGCAATGGATGTAAACTACAGCACAGGAGGTTCCACCTCAATATCAGGAGGAACTTCTTGACAGTGAGCATCACAGAGCACTGGAACAGGCTGCCCAGGGAGGTTGTGGAGTCTCCTTCCCTGGAGTCTTTCAAAACCCATCTAGATGCATTCCTGTGAGACCTGTGCTGGATTTTATGGTTCTGCTCTGTCAGGGAGGTTGGACTGGATGATCTTTTTAGATCCCTTCCATCTCCTAACATCCTGTGATTGCAAATAGAGATTCAGTCTTTTTCCTTTCTTCAACTCATTAGAAAATTACATTTTTAAATAGTTCCTCTGTCTTGCCACCTTTTCTGAGACATTTGCCAAGCCATCTGATAAGCAGTTGGTTTTCAGAGTACTTGCATGATCTCCAGTAATAAACAAGCCACTAATACAGTTTTATGAGTAGTTAATTGCTGCAAAGCAACACAGCAGTGCTTCCCAAGAAGCAGGCAGCACTTCTCTGCTTCCCCACTGTGCCAGGTTGCACCCGGCCCAGGAGGGGATGGACTGAAAAGAACCTAGCCCCCAGGTGGACAAAGAACGCTGACCCACATGGGCAGAGAGCCTTGGTTCCCCTTCTCAGGGAGAGAGGTCCCTGGGTCAAAGCCTATTCCACTCCCTCTTGCTGTCCACTGTCTTTTCAAGGGGAGGCATTTCCTCTCTCTCTGTCCTCGCCTGCCTGAGATGCTGCTCCTGCTGCTCCTGCTATTGCTGTAACCACGTGGTGGGGCCTGTTCCATGCTGCTTCAGACTCCTAAGTGCTGCATCTAAAGAGTATCCATCTTGCATCTAAAGAGTATCCATTTTGCATCTAAAGAGCATCCATCTTGCATCCAGAGAATCCTTTGCCAGCTGTGCCTGTTTTGTGTATATATTTTTATTTACCCTTTTTTCTTACACCTTTGTAAACCTTCCTTTTACTCAAATGCTTTTGATATTTTGTTAAGCTTACCTTTTTACTTCCAAATCAATTCAAGCCTCTTTTCTTTCATACTTCTACCTCTCTTTCTTCCTGCCTAATTTGCTTTCCCTTACCAGGGGAAAAACAAGAGAGGGAAGGCAATCTAAATCTGTTCCACTTGGGCTTTTGGACTCTAGGGAAGCTTAAACCACAACACCCATTAATTCCTGCCAGCGCTGATTTTGTGCTGGTAGAGCTCAGCAGTGACCCTGCTTCAGAATTTTGCTCGATTTCAAAACCCAGCAAGTGATCCACTGGCAGCATTCAAAGCGCTGTGGTTGTTCATGAGCATTTTATCAGACCCTCAGAGCAGTTTTTCCAGCTGACCTATCCCTTTTGTGAGGCATAACTAGGTCAACCACTCACATTGTAATGCATGCTGGGATCTGAACTCCCTGGCCCTGCCCTCTCTCTGCCTGCTGTAAGGATTCACATTTTCAGAAGTGCTTCCTTTCTGCAGAATCTGCCAGGAGTCACAATCTGAAGTCAAAAATGCAATGACTAATAAGGGCTATCTCTTCAGCTTACTGCATTAAGCTGATTAAAAAATAAAGAGGTTGATGTGTTTAGGAGAGAACAACTATCAAAGATCTGTTTATCTCCTCCTTTTATTCTTTGTGTAGTTTATTGTTTGCATGCTTGGGGTTTTTTGGTTTGGTTTTGGTTGGGGGTTATTTTGGTGTGGTTATTTTGGTATGGTGTGGAAATAAACAGATATCTTTTTACCTCCACAGATATCTGTCTAAACAGATTATCTCCTTTTATTCTTGGTGTAGTTTATTGTTTGCATGTTTGGGGTTTTTTTTTTGGTTTGGTTTTGGGTGTGTTTTGGTTTGGTTTTGGTTGGGGGTTATTTTGGTGGGGTTATTTTGGTGTGGTGTGGAAACAGATATATGTTTATCTCCACAGATATCTGTTTAGACAGATCTCTGTTTATCTCCTTTTATTCTTGGTGTAGTTTATTGTTTGCATGTTTGGGGTTTTTTGGTTTGGCTTTGGGTGTGTTTTGGTTTGCTTTTGGTTGGGGGTTATTTTGGTGTGGTTATTTTGGTGTGGTGTGGAGATAAACAGGTATCTCCTTTTATTCTTTGTGTAGTTTATTGTTTGCATCTTTGGGGTTTTTTTTGGCTGGTTTTGGGTGTGTTTTGGTTTGGTTTTGGTTGGGGAGTTTTTTGGTGTGGTTTTGGTTCGTTGTTTTGCTTTAGTTGGTTTGGATTGTTTGCTGTGTTGGGTTTTTTTGGTGAGGGAAAGAGGAGAGAGAAGAAAAGAAAACAAAACAACCAATCAAAAAAACCCCAACCCAACCAACAAAAAAGGGGAAAAAAAGAACAAAAACCAAACAAAGACTCCCAACCAACAAAAACCCCAAACAAGCAAGCAAGCAAGCAAACAAAACCAAAAAAACAACAGCAGCAAGACACACACACACACAAAACCCAAAAAGCAAAACCCAACAATCAATCAACCAACCAAAAAACAGCCCTGAAAAAAAAAATCCCATACAGCAATAAAACATACAAAAAACAACTTCATCTGGGTCGGGGAAACCCCAAGCACTGATATAGGCTGGGCAGGGACTGGTTGGAGAACAGTCCTGAGGAAAAGGACTTGGCCTTGCTGTTGGATGAGAAGCTCAACAGGAGCCAGCAGTGAGCACTTGCAGCCCAGAAAGCCAACCAGAGCCTGGGCTGCAGCAAGAGAAGTGTGGCCAGCAGGTCAAGGGAGGTGATTCTCCCCCTCTGCTCTGCTCTGGGGAGACCCCACCTGGAGTACTGCATCCAGTTCTGGAGCCCCTATTACAAGAAAGGTCTGGAGGTGCTGGAACATGTCCAGAGAAGGGTCACCAGGATGATCAGAGGGCTGGAGCTCCTCTCCTATGGAGACAGACTGAGAGAGTTGGGGTTGTTCAATGTGGAGAAGAGAAGGCACTGAGGAGACCTTCTTGTGGCCTTCCAGTATGTGAAGGGGGCTGCAAGAAAGCTGGGGAGGGACTTTTTAGGATGTCAGGCAGTGATAAGACTGGGGGGAAGGGATCCAATCTAGAGGAAGGAAGATTTAGATTAGGCATTAGGAAGAAGTTGTTCCCCATGAGGGTGTTGAGACACTGGAACAGGTTGCCCAGGGAGGTGGTGGAAGCCTCATCCCTGGAGGTGTTTAAGGCCAGGCTGGATGTGACTCTGGGCACCCTGATGTAGTGTGAGGTGTCCCTGCCCACGGCAGGAGAGTTGGAACTGGATGATGCTTGGGGTCCCTTCCAACCCTTAGAATTCCATAATCTTGTGATTATTGTTTTATGAGCTGGATGGCTTTCACATCTCTGCTAAAGTTATTTGTGGCTCACTTGATAACATTCAAATAAAAATTTAAGAGAAAGTGGATTCTTTTCTAATAAGTGCAAGGTTTAAACTAAACCAGGTCAGTTTCTTTCATTTATTTATTTATTTATTTATTTATTTATTTATTTATTTCTTATTGTAATTATTTATTACTTAATGCCTGGTTCTTAAAAAACTATAATGCTTTTCTAGAGTAATCTAGCACCTTGCCCTGCTAAAATTGTTTCAATCCTTCCTTCCTTACACCTTATCTAGATGAAGGGAAGAAGGACTAACAATTTTGCTTGCATAATTCAGATGGCTGGAAACAAACATCACATAAAATGAGTAGAGGCCTTTAATGTTAATAGTTTGCATGAAGACCACTGTTCTTTATTCATAAACTTTAACAGATTTACTCTCTGCTAAGGGAGACCATCAAAGAATTAATTTGTGCTTGTTTAACATTTACATACTTGGTGCAAGCTACAGACCCAGGAAACTGGAAAATGTTTCAGAGCTTAAAATAATCTCTTCCCCTAGCAACTGCTTAGGAAAATGAGACCTTTGACTTCAATTCAGAAATTGTTTATGCTCCTAATGTTAATTGCATTCACATTTGATGAAGGTTCTCCATGATGTAAAGGGTAACTGTAAAAGCATATAAAGTATCAGAACAAGCACAGAAAAACAAGTTCAGTCCACAAATTAGACTTACCACATTTGGGGCACATTCTGTGATTGTGTCTAAATTAAAGATAAGACAGAACAGTGTCTTGATAATGTGGTGATGCATCACCTGCAAACAGCCTAGATAGAACACACTCAGCTACAGACAGAGTAACAGAATTAGCCAGGTTGGAAAAGACCTCCAAGATCATCAAGTCCAACAGATCACCCAACCTTAACTAATCAACTAGACCATGTGCATCATCCAATCTCCTGTACACCTCCAGGAATGTTGACCCCACCACCTCCCTGGGCAGCACATTCCCATGGCCAATCTCTCTTTCTGGGAAGAATTTCTTTCTAAGATCAAGCCTAAACTTCCCCCTGTGCATCTACACTTTGAGCTCAATGGTTCGTTGTCTGTTTTGAAGCATCATCACTGTCATTTTTCCTGCCCTTTATTGTGGTTCTAGTTTGTTGGTGTGTTTTTTTTTTTCTGTGTTGTTAGACTGGAGAAGAGGAGGCTCAGGGGAGACCTTATTGCTCTCTATAACTACCTGAAGGTAGGTAGTAGCCAGGTTGGGATTGGTCTCTTCTTCCAGGCAACCAGTGGCAGAACAAGAGGACACAGTCTCAAGCTGTACCAGAGGAAGTTTAGGCTGCATGTTAGGAAGAAATTCTTCCCAGAAAGAGAGATTGGCCATTGGAATGGGCTGCCCAAGGAGGTGGTGGAGTCACTGTCCCTGGAAGTGTTTAAAAACAGCCTGGATGAGGCAATTAGTGCCATGGTTTGGTTGATTACATGGTGTTGGGTGATGATCTTGATGATCTTGAAGGTCTCTTCTAACCTGGTTAATTCTGTGATTCTGTTTTGTTTGTTTGGAGGTGGGTTTTTTTGTTGTTGATTTTGATTTTGGTTGTTTTGTTGGTGCAAGTACTGGTTTTGTTTGATTATTTGTTGGGGTTGTACTTGATGATCTCTTGAGGCCCCTTCCAACCTCTGATATACTGTGATGCTGTGACAAAAAATAAAATAAAAAAAAAGACCCCTCTTGAACTAATATGTAAATATGTATTGCTGCATACTTAAGGATTTGAAAAATACTGCAGAACTCATCCAGTGTACTTTTTCCAGTGAGCCTTGCATAAATGAGGCAGTGATGGAGAAGAAGTTGCTCTTTTCATTCAAACTGGGGCTGTTCCAGAAGACCAGGTAGGAATAGAAATATTTATTGAAGGTGAAATATGCCAGACTTAAACAGCAGAGGAGGAATAGTAAATTCCTGAATAGAAATTAGTATTTAATCTTATAATATTTGTTCTTTTTTCATAGTGTTTTCCTTAAATCCTAAATATTATCTATTTCACAATGCAAAAGCTGTATATCACAGTATCACAGCATCACAGTATGTCAGAGGTTGGAAGGGACCTCCCAGAGATCATCAGGTCCAACCCCCCTGCCAGAGCAGCATCACTTAGGGTAGTCCACACAGGAATGCATCCAGGTGGGGTTTGGAAAGTCTCCAGAAAAGGAGACTCCACAACCCCCCTGGGCAGCCTGTTCCAGAGCTCTGTCATCCTCACTCCAAAGAAGTTTCTCCTCATGTTGAGCTGAAATCTGTGTTCAAGTTTGAACCCATTGTTCCTTGCCTTATCACTGTCAACCACTGAAAAGAGCCTGGCCCCCTCCACTTGGTTTTGTTTGCTGTTGTTGGGGTTTTTTATTTTATTTTAAATATTTATTAATCCATTAATAAAATCAGTCATTAAATAGCTTCATCTAATTTATTTTTCTACCATTCCACACTGAAAGTCTGCACATCTTTTTCCTTGACAAGTCCGTTGATGCATGGGCACATGGCTGCATTCACAAGTTGAGTGATGGTCAGGACTGACCTAACATTCAACTGTATGTCCCTGTCCTGGTGACTCTCAAAGTTCATCCCAGTCCAAAATCTAACAGCAGACTTCCATTAATGTAAGTCTGGTGAAAAAACAGTTTGTCAAAGAACTTCTGACCAGCTACTACTTCAGTATCACAAACAATTTGAAGTAGCAGCTACCTGAGGAAGCAATAATGACAAGAGAGAATTAATTGCATTTCACTTTCTGTCATTCCTACAGCCTCTAACTCCTGACAATCATTA
The DNA here is from genome assembly GCF_027791375.1 of Indicator indicator. Lineage (NCBI taxonomy): Eukaryota > Metazoa > Chordata > Aves > Piciformes > Indicatoridae > Indicator > Indicator indicator. The sequence continues at coordinate 4,349,020 of NC_072011.1, read as the reverse complement.
GGCAATCAAAACACCATCTACCTCTAACTAGCCTAGGGCAGGCAAGGTCTGAATATTAGCTTTCTAACTGGTTTTACACAAGGGGAAACCTCAGGGTGAGCACTCTCGCACTCTTTGGGTGTGGCCATCAAGCCAGTTCTTTATCCATCTGGTGGTCCACTAGATGGATGAAGAACTGGCTTGATGGGTTCCACGTTTTTCCTGAGACAACTGTTCATTCTGGAATATATTTACAAGGTTTCAAACATGGTGCAGAACAGATGCCAAGTACTTCCCCTGGTACCAGACACGAACAGCAGTCCTTGGAATTTGTATGAATTTCAGTTTAAGGAGACAATGAATTTACACAGCACAGATCCACAGACATTAGCAGGATTGCCTAGATAGGAAGCAGTCATGGTGATGCACATAAGCTGTATTTTATAGTTCTATAAACTAAAAGCTGGCAGGCTTTGCTAGCTAGTCCTAAGTAACAGTGGTCCTGACTTATACATAGAGCTCCTCATTATGTTTAGCAAACCACCCACTTGCTTTTTCAATTTATTCCGTGAAATCTGGAGGGATTTTGGGGTCACCATGAGGAGGGTGCTTAGGGAGAGATGGGAAATGAAGAAAGAAAATGCTCTGAAATCTATGTCTGTGAACTTAGCAGCAATACAGAGAGGAGTGGGGAAAAGCCTTCTGCACATTTATTGTTGTTTAGTGCTGCCATGAAAAGAAAAAAAAGGAAAAAAACCCCAAACAGCTCCCCCCTCGCCCCCTAAAAAAACAAAACAACAACAACAAAAAAATAAAAAACAGTCCATCAACTTAGATATTTGCAGTAATTAGCAATTTTCAGTCTCCAGACAGTGACTATCTTTAGACTCAGCTCCCTTCTTCCTGCATATGAAAGTGTAGATGCCTGCCAAGGCTGCACACAGTTCCCTCACTGTGAAAGTGGAGCAGCTCCAGGTTTTCTGCACTGCAATTGGCAGCTCCTACTGAATTACTTTATAATTTCCACAGCTGAGTATATCAGGCTAGCCTCATATTTCTAAAAGTCACTATGTGTACTCCATTTCTTCTCAAGCATGCCCTACAGTGGCATATCTGTGTTGAGTCAATGATGTCTGTGGCAGGGGAGGTTGTCTCCAGGTTGTGGCTGGCTGGCTGTGTGCTGTCGTTGTCTCTCTCCAGATGAAAAGCTGATGATGCTCTGCACATTTACTGTCAGGTGATGCACAAGAAAATAAAATTTTAAAGTAGAGCAGGGTAGGTTTAGATTAGATATTTGGAAGCAGTTCTGGACTGTGAGACTCTGCCCTGGTGAGGCCACTTCTGGAGTATTGTGGAGAGTTCTGGGCCTCTCAGTTCAAGAAAGACAGGGAGCTACTTGAAAGAGTCCAGCACAGAGCCATGAGGATGATGAAGGGAGTAGACCATCTTCTTTGTGAGGAGAGACTGAGGAAGCTGAGGCTCTGTAGCTTAGAGAAGAGGAGACTGAGAGGTGACCTCATTCATGTTTATAAAGATGCACAGGGTGAGTGCCAAGAGGAGGGAGCCAGGCTCTGATGGGTGATGCCCAATGACAGCACAAGGGGCAGCGGTGGAAGTTGAGGCATAGGAAGTTCCATGTAAATATGAGGAAAATTTTTTTCCCTGTGAAGGTGAAGGAGCACTGGACCAGGCTGACCAGGGGGGTTGTGTAGTCTTCCTCTCTGAAGATATTCAAAACTCATCTGGATGCATTCCTGTGTGATCTGGTGTAGGTGATCCTGCTCTGGCAGGGCAGTTGGTCTAGATGATCCTTTGAGGTCCCTTCCAGCCCCTGAAATTCTGTGATTTTGTGACACTGGAACAGGTTGCCCTGAGAAGTTGTGGACACCTCATCCCTGAAAATGTTTAAGACAAGGCTGGATGAGGCTTTGAGCAACCTGGTCTAGTAGGAGGTGTCCCTTCCCATGGCAAGGGGGTTGGAACGTGGTGATCTTTAAGGTCTTTACCAACTCAAGCCATTCTATGATTGCATGAGATGAAATGGGTTTGAACGGGGAGGTGAATGTCCTCATCAGCCTTTAAGTCAGCTTCACTTTGCTTCATAGTTTCAAAACCTCTGTCAGATAACAACCAACAGGTCAGTAGTTTGAAGGCAAAACACTGCTTTTTATTCTTTGCCTTACAGAATCATAGAATTGTCAGGGTTGGAAGGGACCTCAAGGATCATCCAGTTCCAACCCCCCTGCCATGGGCAGGGACACCTCACACTACAGCAGGTTGCTCACAACTACATCCAGCCTGGCTGCAAAACCCTCCAGGGATGAGGCTTCCACCACCTCCCTGGACAATCTGTTCCAGTGTCTCACCACCCTCATGGGGAAGAATTTCTTCCTAACATCCAATCTGAATCTACCCACTTCTAGTTTTGCTCCATTCCCCCTAGTTCTGTCACTACCTGACATCCTAAAAAGTCCCTCCCCAGCTTTCTTGTAGCCCCCTTCACATATTGGAAGGTCACAAAAAGGCCTCCTTGAAACCTTCTCTTCTCCTGACTGAACAGCTCCAACTCTCTCAGCCTGTCCTCATAGCAGAGTAGCTCCAGCCCTCTGCTCATCCTCATGGCCCTTCTCTGGACATGTTCCAGCACATCCAGATCCCTCTTGTAATTGGGGCTCCAGAACTGGATGCAGTGCTCCAGGTGGGGTCTCACCAGAGTGGAGTAGAGGGGGAGAATCACCTCCCTCGACCTACTGGCTATGCTTCTCTTGATGCAGCCCAGGATGCTTTCAAAAATAAAAAAAATACAGCCAGGATAATGTCCACCTGTAAGCATTTTTACTCTTTGACTCTTTGACAGGGCTGCCCAGTAATATGTCATTAACTGGCATTATCTCACCAACACCCTTGCAAACTGGATTCCCTTCCAACATTCAAGTGCCTTTCATCCCTGCTGAAGAGCTTTATATTTGCTCCTAGCTTTGGTAGATAAGTTTCTGGTACACAAACTTGCATTATTTTTGCAGACTCTGAATGGCTTGCAGGCAGTTTCTCCAATCAGGGACTGCCTTCCATCAGTACAGATTTAAATAGGTTTAAATTTCCAACTTGGACGTTGCAGAGGGGTGGAAAATTATCCCTCTCACATCCTTCACAAAAATCTTTTTTCTCACCAAGCAGAATGAGTCCTCAACTCAGAAGCAGGTAAAGACAGAGGAAAGAAGTGTATGAGGGTTTTATTTTGTTGTGTTTTATCTGAAGTCTGCTATGGTTATCATGAGAAGACCTCAGTCTTAGCTTAGGTGAAGTAAAGATTTTCTGTGTGAAGAGAAGGAAGTGGAGGAATAAGACTGAAAATGTAAATTTCCTGGTTTATTTCAGCTCTTATAAATCAGGAGTCCTCTCATAGTCCAGAAGTAAAGGAAGACAGCAGAATAGAGACAAAAAAAAAAAAAAAAAAAAAAAAAAAAAAAGAGTCTTCTCCAAGAAATTTATGCATCCATTGAAGCCCCAGGAGCTCATGCAACAGGTCAACTCTTTGGCTGCCTCTTACTGCTCCCCTCAGCCCCCCTTCTGGACTGGTGGCTCAAGGCAAATGAGAGTCATGGGTGCAAGCAGTAAGACGAAGGGAGAGAGCAGCAGATTCCACGTTGCTCCAGCACTGAGGAGGTCGCTCAGGTTGCTGACATATGTTGTGGAGACAGATTTCCGCCGTATGCAGACTGAAATGCAAAATCTGAACAAGGTTATGAGCCAGAGATCCACAGTGTTTATTGAAAACATCCCTGGTGTTTAAAATTCTGTGGTCTTCTGATGCCCAGAAATCCAACCCTGCAGTTATTTCTCCCTTTCAGAGAGAACAAGACACATACAGGCTTTGGGAACATGTGGGTCACTTCTTTCTCCTCCCTCCTTGCAGGAGAGACAGTTTAGCCTGCTTTTTCCTGGTGCACATCCTGGGATGAGTCACTGCAGACAAACAGCTCCAACAGAGACAAGGCTCAGAGGCCCATACAGGAGAAAAAGAGGAGCTGTCTGTCACACTGGGCAGGGATCCCTGTGCAGAGACAGGGAATGGGGAGGAGAGTGATTTATGTGGGTCACTTTATGAGGATGTCTGGCCTTCAGATACTGTGTGGGATCTTTCCTTGAAAAACAAATAAACACTAGTTATAGTTCTCCTAATTATCTGGGGGGGGGAAGAAAGCACCTCTTTATTTATTTATTTATTTTTTTTTCCCCAGCCAGTCACTCTCTTCTTTGCTCATTCTTTTAACTCTCAGTCATACTAAGCTGCTTTAGAGGTATTTTTGGATACTCAGGCTTGGAATGCTGCGTTCCTCCTAGCTGTTTTCAGACTTTCTTGCACGACGTTCCTTTCCACAGGGCTGGTCTTTAGGCCAGCCAGGAAGAAGGATATGACTGAGCACAAAAAAAGCCTTGTGTGTCTTCCCCAATAACTGCTTTAAAGGCTGCAATGTATCTGCAGAGAGATTTTAGCCTATTTTAAAATGCCAAAGGCCATGTAAAGGTGGTGTCTGGTGACGTTATGCATGGCACCTCTTTCCTGCATAGGTGGGAAGTGAGAAGTAAAGCCTAGACAGGATTATTTGGTCAGATTTACCCAGGCTTGGCTCTGCCTAAAGGGATACTGCAGCCTCTAAGCTCTTGTAAAACTGACCCTTGTGCATGTGGGTGTGTAACAGTGTGAGAACTGGAATCCCCCCTCCCACACCAACAATAACCAGGCTGGCTCAGTCTGGAAGCAAATGAAGCTGTATTTACAGGCAGAACTACAACCTAGGATGAAATGCACTGAATATGTACAAATAGACACAATTCACAACATTTACAAAGATGTACAGTCAACAGAAAGCACAACCAAGCCCCTTGGCTTCCCCCTAAGGGGCCAAGCCAGAAGGGCTCCCCCCAGCCCCCCTGGCAGAAGGCAGAGAGAGCCAAGAAGCAGAGAGGCTGTTAGCTTGTCAAGGTCAGTATGGGGGTGTGTGTTATCTTCAGCCAGAAAAGAAGCAGGCAGACTGAGAGAAGACTGAGAGACTGTGAGACTGCCCCTCTGTCCTGTATCTTGTTTTGAGTACTGGCTCTTAAAACATTTCTATCTCTCCAATGGAAGTGTTTAGAAGAATCATTATTTTGCTTTTTTTGCACCCAATAGTGGTTTATTTACATCCTTTCACTTTTCTGCTCGAACTTTGTGAGAAGAAAAATTAAAGACAGTCTTAAGACCATCACAGTGTGCATGCATAAGAGAAAAAGAGGGAGCAAGAGGGAATATTCTTGTGGCAGTACACAGAGCTGTTCCCATCCACCAGGCACTGGCTGTCTGGAATTAACATCTTGGACATTCAGAAGCTCTGAAAGCAGAAGAGAGAAAAAGTTTTGCATGGGAGGAGAGAAGAAGTTTCACAGCTCCAGAGATCTGTGCTCATTTCTTTTATACTTCAATGCCAGATGTGGGTTTTTTTGTTGTTTGTGCCTTGCCAAGTACTATTTTACTGGTCATTGTGGTTAAATGTCCATCATCACACTTTTGATTTCTGTGAAACACATTAGATTTTTCATGGAAGAGATTGGGACACTTAGACTTCCAGGCATACACTTGGACGGAATGACTTTTGGTGCATATAAAAGACACAGAATGGGCATGCACACAAATGTCCAAAATCCCATGATTATTTGTTTTATTGACAGCTGTTTGATTATACTGAGAGCAGGTACATGCACCAGACTTGGTTTCATTTCTACTTAGTTTCAAAATGAGTACCATAAGCAATCATCCTATAGCCAAAATAAATGCAAAACCCCCATGCTGTTCCCAGGAATCTCCTCTGCTTTTAAAAACCTACTCCAGATTTCCTATTAAGCAAGCAGTGAGGAGAGCACAGGTTTTCTATTTAAGCAGAGCATACACATCATCCAAGATATGCCAAACAGAAAGCTATTCTCTTCTCCTTTCCAGTGCCCACATAGGATCTGCTGTAATTTTGGCTTCACCAGTTTTGAGGGGAAAATGACTTTATCCGGAATCTTTCCTAAGCCCACAATGCTCTCCTGGCATGCAATGGAGTCTGCAGTTACTCACAACATGACAATTTCTGTGGTGTGTATTACAAAGAAGGGTTTCCTTCCTCTAACTAGTCTTTTGGTGGAAGGAATTCCCTGCTGCATTTTGGGAGGAGCTTTAATCACAAAGAAAAAAGCCCTGAGAAAAATATTCTATGATGGGTGTTTTACACTGGTAGATGAAAACATTCATCAGTGCTTTAGCATATCCTTCTCTGGCTTGTGGTGGAGTAGAAGCAAGGGAGGAACAAAGAGGACCTCCACTCAGCATTGACACAACCCAGTGACAGCTGCCTATAGCAATACATAGAGTTTGGCTTTCAGAAAAATTTGTTGTTCACCATGTCAAAAGGTCCCTCCAAAGGTGATTTTTCACTGCTGCTGTAAAAATAGTTAGGATGACTGTGCTGTTCAGAGAGCACACTCATTGCTATCACTACAGTTATTTTATTTTCTACCATCAGCATCAGGATGGTGCCTACATAGCTTGACAAGTCTGAGGAACAATACTAAGTTTGAGTTTCTACCCATACAGAATCACAGAAACAGTCAGGCTGGAAAAGCCCCTCAGGAGCACCAAGTCCAACCCACAACCCTACTCTGCAAGGTTAAATTCTAAACCATAGCCCCAAGCACCACTTCCAAACCACCCTGAAACAAATCCAGGCTTGGGGACTCAACCACCTCCCTGGGCTGCACATTCCAATTCCTGACCACTCTTGCTGGGAATTTTTTTTTTTTCCTAATGTCCAGTCTAAACCAACCCAACCGTAGCTTGAGACCATTCCCTCTTGTTCTATCACTAATTACCTAATACCCTTCAAGACAACAGCAAGAACTGAGAAAAATAAAAGTCCAAATCCATAATGGTAACTATCACTCCCCTGGTCTGGAGCTGAATGTAGTTGTAGACCCCTTATAAGGAGGTGCCATTGGGTGACAAATGAAGGCATGAACCCTGTTGCTGTATAGCAATGAGACTCCAGAAATGCGGAGAGCAGAGAATCTCAGAAGTTCTCCCAGAAGTCCTTCATTGCTGCATTGTAGAATCCCTTTCATTACAGAGTCCCAGAGTCCTACTTACAGAAGAAGTCCTGGAAGCCCTTAACAGATGAAGCAGCTAACAGAAGTAGAAGCACTAGCAGCATCCCTAGCAGCATCCCTAGCAGCATCCCTAGCAGCATCCCTACACCAAAGCCTGACCAGAAGAAGCAGCAAACTAACAGAAACAGAAGTCCCTAGCAGCCCTAAGCCCCTCAATCTGCCTTATAGCTCCGAGTGGCTGTTTGTCACACTCTTTGTTGTCAATCCCTTAACCAGTAAAACCCAACAACATAGATTAAGCTAAAATCTTTTCCCAACAAGAGGTGCCAGCATGTCAAGGAGGTGACTTCTGCAGCATGTCCCAATCCAAGGGTGCCAACGTGAGGCTGTTGTTCTTGGCACACATGGAATGTTATTGGTTTGCTCTAGGCAGTGTGCTAAGGAATTGGTCAGCTAAGGAATATTTCCCTCAAGACCCTCCTGGATGAGTTCCTGTGTGACCTGGTATAGGTGATCCTGCTTTGGCAAGGGATTGGACTGGATGATCTCTCGAGGTCCCTTCCAGTCCCTGACACTCTGTGATTCTGTGATTCTGTGAATCAAGCACTCTGCACAGGTCCAGCAGCTGCCCTCAGACCAGTGGCTGCAGCAGGCAACTGCATTTACTTTTGGTGAAGATCAAACAATTTGGTTGCAGTTCTTAAATTTTGGTTGTATTGATTGTGCTGTTATCAGGCTGTGCTTTCCTACCTCATCTCTTATCTTTCTCTAGAGAAGCTGCTCTTCTGACTCAGACAAGACTGCATGTGAATGGTAGCAGCTGCCTTGGATATGTCTTTATTGCTCATCAGAGAGGGTTGAACATATGCCAGTTTCTTTGATGTGACCTAATTCAGAAGCCATCAGCATCCAACTAATAAAGCCTTGATAGCAGGCCAGATCTGATTTCAAAGTTCTCTTGAGAAGGCTCTGCTTCTGGCCACAGGGAGAATGGTACTCCATAACTCTTGTGCACAGGTCCATTCCTCATGTGAAAGAAAATGCCTTTGCTTCCCTTTCTCTGCAGAAAAGTTTGCATCTGTCCTTGGGTTTTCAGCAGATGTTGAGAGCAGATCAGAAGCAGATGATGTGAGAGCAGCAAGATGTCCCTGAGCAACAGCAAAGCAGCAGGTGCAGGAGGAGCATATGCCAGATTCCCATCAGCAGAAGCAGTGGCGTGGAGGACTCCCTGGGGCTGCACGTGAGGTGCATGTTCTGCTGTCCTCCTGGCACTGGGGAGCATTCACCTCTGCATCATGCCAAGCAAATGATTTACAAACTTTCAATTATGTAATAACTCACAAAGTAAACACACAGAAACTATAAGGCAAGAGGATTTCTCAGGCAAAACAACCTGGGGCTTAAAAAAAAGTATCATACCTTACTTTTTAAATTTTTTTTTAATTGAATGCCCAGAAATAATAATGAAGGGAATTAGAAACCTTAACACTGATCCTGTCCCAAAACCTTTCCCACACATCCAGGAACAGGAAAAATTTCCACTCATTTATTTTGTTTTTTTTTTAATAAAAGACACTAGTTTGAAAAAAAATTTAAAAGGTATAAAATTAATTATAAAAAAATCATAGAATCATAGAATCAGTGAGGGTTGGAAGGGACCACAAAGATCATCCAGTTCCAATCCCCCTGCCATGGGCAGGGACACCTCACACTACATCAGGCTGGCCAGAGCCTCATCCAGCCTGGCCTTAAACACCTCCAGGGATGAGGCTTCCACCACCTCCCTGGACAACCCATTCCAGGCTCTCACCACTCTCATGGGGAAGAACTTCTTCTTTATGTCCAGTCTGAATCTCCCTACTTCCAGCTTTATTCCATTCCCTCTAGTCCTGTCCTAAAAAAAAATTATCATTACCTGATATCCTAAAAAAAAAAACAACCAAACCAAAACCAGTTTTGATCAGATCATTTCTGAGATGTCCTTAAAGAAGAAAGAGGAGAAGAAGAAAAGAGAAAGCAAGAAAGGGGAGCACCAAGGCTGGAGCCAGGACACAAACCTCTGCATAACCAGAGATAAGGGCCTGAGTATACAGGTGAGTAGAGGGGGATGAAAAAGGGACAGAAGAAACAGAAATGTCCATTTTATAGAGATGCAGGACTTGTGGGAATGAAACAACAAAAGATTTCACTTTCTGGTGCATCTCTGGACTCTCTAGTCCCTTCTGGAGGTTCTCAACCCTGTGGGTCTTAAAGGCATCCAGACTTAAACCCACAACAGTTTCCCAGGTATAGCTGATGGCAAGAATCAGGTTCTAGCTAACCTTGAATTTTAATCAGAAATTATTGTAGAGGTTGGAATGGGGATTCATGGTTTGTCTGACACCCTTAGCTGTATCAACCTGTTCAATGTGGATAGAACAAATGTTTCAAGTGGGGACAGAATTTAACCCACCTGACTGCACTGAATTCCTAAACCTCTCATGTGAGGTCCCCTAAACCTCTCATGTGAAGTCCCCCAAACCACAGAGCTACAAGGTTATAAACCTAATCCCAGCACTTGTTAGGAAATCACAGTATCACAGTCTCACAGTATATCAGAGGTTGGAAGGAACCTCCAGAGATCATCAGGTCCAACCCCCCTGCCAGAGCAGCATCACTTAGGGTAGTCCACAGAGGAATGCATCCAGGTGGGGTTGGAAAGTCTCCAGAGAAGGAGACTCCACAACCCCCCCGGGCAGCCTGTTCCAGTGCTCTGTCACCCTCACTCTAAAGAAGTTTCTCCTCATGTTGAGCTGAAATCTTCTATGTTCTAGTTTGAACCCATTGTTCCTTGTCTTATCACTGTGAACCACCCAAAAGAGCCTGGCCCCCTAGAATCCTAGAATGCCTACCCAGAAATGTCTGCTGGTTACATACTCATGCAGACACACTGGTGAAAGACAATAGCCAGGATGGCAGCCTTCCTCTTGACAGGTAAAAGGAGCACCTTTCAGTTTGGAAATCCAAATTTCTTCAAGGAACTTTTGAAACTCTTCTGATTTATATAGGCATGAAGATGTTTCTGCTACACCATTAGCAGAAGGGAGAGTATAGGGTCTAGAGAACAAGTCATGAGGAGAGGCAAAGAGAATAGTGTGGCCAGTAGGAGCAGGGAAGTCATTCTGCCCTATGCTCAACACTGGTTAGGCCACACCTGCAGTACTGTGTCCAGTTCTGGGCTCCTCAGTTCAAGAAGGATGTTGAGTTGCTCAAACCTGTCCAGAGAAGGGCAACGAGGCTGGGGAGGGGTCTGGAGCACAGCCCTGTGAGGAGAGGCTGAGGGAGCTGGGGGTGTTTAGCCTGGAGAAGAGGAGGCTCAGGGGAGACCTCATTGCTGTCTACAACTACCTGAAGGGAGGTTGTAGCCAGGTGGGGGTTGGTCTCTTCTCCCAGGCAACCAGCAGCAGAACAAGAGGACACAGTCTCAAGCTGTGCAGGGGGAACTTTAGGCTTGATCTTAGAAAAAAGTTCTTCCCAGAAAGAGAGCCTGGCCATTGGAATGTGCTGCCCAGGGACATGCTGGGGTCAATGTCCCTAGAGGTATTTAAGAAAAGCCTGAGTGAGGCACTTAGTGCCATGGTCTGGTTGATTAGATAAGGTTGAGTGATCAGTTGGACTTGATGACCTTGGAGGTCTCTTGCAACCAGGTTATTTCTGTGATTCTGGTTCTGTGAACTGGGATTGTTTAGTCTGGAGAAGAGGAGGCTGAGGGGAGACCTCATTGCTCTCTACAACTACCAGAAAGGAGGTTGTAGTGAAGTTGGAATCAGTCTCTTCTCACTTGTATCAGGTAATAGGATGAGAGGAAATGGCTGGAAATTGTGAGAGGGGAGGTTTAGGTTGAATATTAGGAAGAATTCTTTACACAAAGAGTGGTCAGGCATTGGAAAAGGCTGCCCAGGGAGGTGATGAAGTCACTGTCCCTAGAGGTGTTCAAGAAATGTGTGCTCATGGCACTTCAGAATGTAGTTTAATGGCTGTGGTGGTGTTAGGTTGATGGTTGGACTTGATGATCTTAGAGGCCTTTTCCAACCAAAACAATTCTCTGATTCTATAATTCTATGAATAACAATCTGGAAAATCTCCAGAAAGATGTTGTGGGTTTGAAGGAACAGATTAGGAAGCCATGTTCTATAAAAAAAGCTTCTCATTTCCTCTCCTTTTTCCCTGTTGAATCCAGAAGGCACACAGGTTGATGTCATTCTGCAGTAGTGTCTATAATTCAGAAGTTATTCACAATTATAGGATTTAATCACACTGAAGTGGGAGTCCACTGACTCCCAAATAAATCATGTTTTTCCAAAAGCAATTCAAGACTTGGTTTAATGGCCGTGGTGGTCTTAGATTGAAGGTTGGACTCAAGGACCTTAAAGGCGTCTTCCAACAAAAACAATTCTATGATTCTAACATAAACACATATTTATTTGTATTAATTATAAAGAAACACACTCAGAGTTAACTTTGTGACAGCTGGCAATGGGTCCACTGGAACCAAGATGCCAGCTGGGGATAGGCAGAGAACATTAATTTCCAGCCACTCTCCTACCCCTCAGATCAACTCCTGCCTCAAAAGCTCTACATGAAGAGGAATAAGAGCCAGTTATGCTAATCCTGGGCACACACCATACCTCCAGGGAAAATCCCCAGAGAGGATCAGCAAGATGTAATTGCTTCCATTTATAGAGAGTAGAACAGAGCAGAGACTCTTTATTGAAGTTCTGGATTGTGTTCCTTTGGGAAAGGGGAGCTGAGGATGAAAAGTTAATAAATAAAAGAAATCATCTGGGGGCTTTTTGCACACATGAAACAAAGACAAACAGCTAGGCTGCAGTTTAACTCTCCCACCCATCAAGGTTTCTTGAGAGACTTCTGCTTGTAGACTCTCAACCTCTGGCCAGTTGGAATAGTCTCACAGGCCTAAGAAAGAGCATTTTGTAGCTTCATCTGGTTTGTTGTGTAGCTATTCTACTCAGCCTGACTTCTGGATAACTGAAATACACAGAATGACAGAATGTTAGGGGTTGGAGCAGTCCTCAAAAGATCATCCAGTCCAACCCCCCTGCCAGAGAAGGATCACGTATAACAGATCACACAGGAACACATCCAGGTGGGTTTTGAATATCTCCAGAGAGGGAGACTCCACAACCCCCCTGGGCAGCCTCTTCCAGTGTTCTGTGACCCTCACAGGGAAATAATTCTTCCTCATGTTCACATGGAACTTCCTATGCCTCAAATTCCATCCATTGCCCCTTGTCCTCTCATTGGGCATCACTGAGCAGAGCCTGGCTCCAGCCTCTTGGCACTCACCCTTTACATATTTATCAACATGAGTTAGGCCACCTCTCAGTCTCCTCCAAGCTACAGAGCCCTCAGCTCCCTCAGTCTCTCCTCCTAAGGAAGATGTTCAACTCCTTTCATCATTTTTGTGGCTCTGTGCTGGACTCTTTCAAGCAGTTCCTTGAAGCCCTTCTTGAATTGAGGGGCCCAGAACTGAACACAATATTCCAGATGTGGCCTCACCAGGGCAGAGTAGAGAGGGAGAAGAACCTCTCTCAACCTACTGGTCACAGCCCTTCTAATGCATCCCAGAATGCTTGGCCTCTTTGGCCACAAGAGCACATTGCTGGCTCATGATCAACCTTCCATCCACTAGGACCCCCAGGTCCTTTCCCCCTTCACTGCTCTCCATTTTGTAGGTTCTCAGATACTAGGTGAGGTTTACCAAAACCCAGGAAAGGTGTGGGAGCTAAACATCTTGCTGTCAGCTGTGGATTTGAAAATGTCCTTGCAGATGTGCAAAATGATGCTTTTGCTGTCCTCTCCTCACACTCCTTCCCTTTGGCTACAGCACTGTTGGAGTTTACAAGAAGGATAAAGACATTGAAGAGAATCCAGGAGTATACCTGTTGTGAGGGCAGATCTTCCTATCTGTCTTTATTTCCATCTTGATCTTCTTGTCATTTTTTTTCCCTTCTTCCATTGCTTTGATTACAATGCAGAGTTGTTTTCTGTCAACAGGAGACATAGGCAAAAAGGTTTGGAAATTTGTATTCCAAAGCTCTGTAGTCTCTTGAAGTCACAGAATCACAAAATCAGTAAGGTTGGAAAAGACCTCAAGGATTATCAAGTCCAACCTGTCACCCAAGACCTCATGACTACTAAACCAAGTGCCACGGCCAATTCCCTCTTGAACACCTCCAGGGATGCTGACTCCACCACCTCCCTGGCCAGCACATTCCAACCTCTAACAACTCTCTCCATGAAGAACTTTCTGCTCACCTTGAGCCTAAACTTCCCCCTGCACAGCTTGAGACTGTGTCCTCTTGTTCTGGTGCTGCTTGCCTGGGAGAAGAGACCAACCCCCTCCTGGCTACAACCTCCCTTCAGGTAGTTGTAGACAGGGCTTGATTTTAATCCTTTAGATATCAGGATTTCATTAAAGTTTTGGTGTTGTTTCCCCCCTCCCCCCCCCCTTTCTAATTCTCAGTATGAATCACAACTGAGCTGAGCATCAGGCTGTTTAAACAGTGAAATGTTTACACAGAGGAACTCCAGCTGTAGTGTAAATACTATTTAACAAGACTTTTTTTTTTTTTTCTTTTTAAAGACATAGTCCTGGAAAAGTCATTTTAGGCATTTGTTTGATAGAAACTATAGAAATAAGAGAGAGGGGGGAAAAAAAACCTTTATGTGTCATTTATTATTGTAAATGTATAGGTCAGGGGATTATGAACAGCTTCAAAGATTTTGCAATGACAACTTTTGCCTGAAAGCTTTTCTTTTTTGAAATGCAAGGTCTGGTTCTTAGCTGCCACACAGTTCTTCAGCACATATTTTCAGTCACTTCAGCTGAGGTTGTCTACATCTCTTTACTTACAGTTCTGGATGCCAAGAAGATTTTTATAGCCACATGTTAGTGCTACCAGTTTTGGTTACTGTGTATATAAATCTTGTACCAACATTGTGACTGTCAGTCAGCAAATGTCTTTTACAAGCGTGGCTGCTAGATGGTTTACTTAATCTGCTAGCTTCCAAATCACATAAAGTTAATTAGGAGTTCCTGCCATAACCTTTCATGACACACTTGCATAAAACTTGCATAAATGCCATGAATATATACCACTTCTCATCAACTTCAATTCCTTCTCTTGACATATGATCCATAGTAAATTTTGTATAAACTATTGATAGGCTCCATATGAGCCTAAGGATATTTTTCAGAGGATTCTATATGCTGAAAATCCCTAAAACACACAGAAAAAAATGCTTTGACTGTGCAGCACTTTTTAAGCCAATATTACAGGCTCACAGGATGTTAGGGGTTGGAATGGACCACTGGAGATCTTCAAGCCCAACCCCTCTGCCAGAGCAGGACCATAGAATCTAAGGCAGGTCACACAGGAACACATCTAGACAGGGCTTGAAAGTCTCAGAGAAGGAGACTCCACAACCTCTCTTGGGGAACCTGTTCCAGTGCTCTGTGACCCTTCAGTAAAGAAATTTTTCCTCATGTTGAGGTGCAAGTTCCTGTGCTGCAGTTTATATCCATTGCCCTTTGTCCTACCACAAGGTGCAAGTGAACAGAGGATGTCCCTTCCTTCCTGACCTCCAGCCCTCAGATATTTATATACATTTATTAGATCCCCTCTCAGTCTTCTCTTCTCCAGACTGAACAGCCCCAGGGTTCTCAGCTATTCTTCATCAGGCAGTGCTCCAGCCCCTTAATCTTCCTTGTAGCCCTCCCTTGGACTCTCTCCAAAAGATCCCTGTCCCTCTTGAACTGGAGAGGCCAGAACTGGAAGCAATATTCCAGGTGAGACCTCATCAGGGCAGAGTAGAAGGTGAGGAGAACCTCCCTCGATCTGCCATTGAGACTCTTGAAAGTGTCCAGAGAAGGGCAAGAAGGCTGGGGAGAGGCCTTGAACACAAGCCCTATGAGGAGAGGCTGAGGGAGCTGGGGGTGTTTAGCCTGGAGAAGAGGAGGCTCAGGGGTGACCTCATTGCTGTCTACAACTCCCTGAAGGGAGGTTGTAGCCAGGTGGGGGTTGGTCTCTTCTCCCAGGCAAACACTGACAGAACAAGAGGACACAGTCTCAAGCTGTGCCAGGGGAAGTTTAGGCTGGAGGTGAGGAGAAAGTTCTTCACTGAGAGAGTTGTTAGACATTGGAATGTGCTGCCCAGGGAGGTGGTGGAGTCACCATCCCTGGAGGTGTTCAGGAGGGGATTGGACGTGGCACTTGGTGCCATGGTTTAGTAGTCATGAGGTCTTGGGTGACAGGTTGGACTTTGATGATCCTTGAGGTCTTTTCCAACCTTATTGATTCTGTGATTCTGTGACATGTTGTATATCTATATCTATAAATAGATATAGATGATATAGATACAGATATAGATATAAAAATTATAAAATATATATTTTATATATAATATAAAATACATATATTTTTATATATAAAATATATATTATATATAACATATATATTTATATATAAAATAATGTGTATACATATATATATATATATGTATAGTCCTATAGCTTTTCCTTTTGTATGAATGCAACAAGTGACTTGAAAGACTAACATCTGAGATGTTGCTTCCACTGGGTCTTAGCACACCTAAGAAGCAGTTTTATATTCTCACTTACCCAAAAGCCTTGGTGAGGCACCAGCCTATTAAACCTTCTGTCAGATTACTTTGGAGGTGGCATACACTCTTACTGGATTTACAGATTTGTTGAGTCCTTCCACCTTGAAAAGAAGAAAAAACCTTTGCATTTACCTAACACATGAGAACAGAACAAAGAGGCAAATACACTTTGTTCAGAACACCATGAAAAAGCATAGTACAACCACACAGGTATAAATATAATGGGTTAAAAAAAAGTAATTATCAAAGCAGTACAATCTTTTTGTACTTTTAGAAGGTGGGAACTACCTGCACCAAGGAAGCCCAAAGCAGGTAAAAAAAGTAACTGAGCACAAAAGCCTAAGACAAACAGCTGCTGTGAGGTAATCAGTCATCAAAGAGGCTTTAGCACACTTTTCTAAATTTTCCCAGCTTAGGCCAAAAATAAAATGGTGTATGAACACAAACCTGCAGTGGGAGTCCATACAATGTCAGTACTTAACAAAAGAGGAAGGATGATGACAGTTGTTTGGGTTTTTTTCTGAAAAACCCTGACCTCTCTTGAATGCACTCAGTTTCCTGAGCATGATATCTCTGCAGATTTTTCTTAGAATCATAGAATTGTTAGGGTTGGAAGAGACCTCAAGGATCATGCAGTTCCAGCCCCCCTGCCATGTGCAGGGACACCTCACACTAGGTCAGGTTGCTCAGAGCCACATCCAGCCTGGCCTTCAAAACCTCCAGGGATGGGCAACATGTTCCAGTGTTTCACAACCCTTATGGTGAAGGATTTCTTCCTAACATCCAATCTGAAGCTACCCATTTCTATTTTTGCTCCATTTATGTGTGGATACCATGCTAATCTCAGGTTAAATATCAGAACAGAGTCTGCTATGCCTGTGTCATCAGTGCTTCCCCTTCAGAAGGGTAAATTGCCTGGGGCAGAAGCTCAGTATGTGAGACAGATCAGGGAGATTAGATCCCTGTTTGGCTCTAGCTCAGTTAAGGGAAGACACATTCTTCATGTCTTTGAAATGGACAGACAGCTGCAAGCCTTTTTTTTTTTTTTTTTTCCCCAAAGTAAGGATGCTTTTGACCTAAACACTGGAAGGTTGTGCTGCCATTGAGTGAGAGTTGGACAGGTTGGAGAGGTGGGCAGGGAGAAATTGAATGAAATTCAACAAGGGCAAGTGTAGAGTCTTCCACCTGGGAAAGAACAACCCCATGGAGCAGTATTGGTTGGGGACTGACTTCTTGGAAAGCAGTGAAGAGGAAAAGCACCTTGATCCTTGAGGTCTCTTCCAACCTTCTTGATTCTATTCTATTCTATTCTAATACCTGGGAGTCCTAGTGGATGGGAGGTGGACCATGAGCCAGCAATGTGCTCCTGTGGCCAAGAAGGCAAATGGCATCCTGGGGTGGATTAGAAGGGCTGTGGTCAGTAGGTCAAGAGAAGTTCTTCTCCCTCTCTACTCTGCCCTGGTGAGGCCACATCTGGAATATTGTGTCCAGTTCTGAGCCCATCAGTTCAAGAAGGACCTCAGGGAACTTGAGTTCAGTGCAGAGCCACAAAAATACTGACGGGAGTGGAACATCTTCCTTATGAGGAGAGCCTGAGGGAGCTGAGGGCTCTGTAGCTTGGAGAGGAGGAGACTGAGAGGTGACCTCATTCATGTTTATAAATATGTAAAGTGTGAGTGCAAAGAAGATGGAGTCAGGCTCTGCTGGGTGATGCCCAATGACAGGTTGACCATGAGCCAGCAATGTGCTCTTGTGGCCAAGAAGGCCAATGGCTTCCTGGGGTGGATTAGAAAGGCTGTGCTTAGCAGGTTGAGGGAGGTTCTCCTCCTCCTCTACTCTACCCTGATGAGGCTGGAAGAGGCTGCCCAGAGGGGTTGTGGAGTCTCTCTCTGGAGATATTCAAAACCCACCTGGCTGTGTTCCTGTGTGATCTGCTCTAGGTGATCCTGCTCTGGCAGGGGGTTGGACTGGATGATCATTCAAGATCCCTTCCAGCCCCTAACATTCTGTGATTCTGTGATGCTCTGATTCTCTGATTTGTGTAAGTATTCTTATGAAAGAAACCCATATTGAGCACCTCACATTCCCTCATAAAAAATACAGAGAAAAAAAACCCAAACCAAAACAGGACTTGCAAAAACATCTTTTTATTTATCTTTCCACTGTAATTTCCTCCCATCTCCCATTTTTAGTCTTTCCCTTACTCTTTTTCACTCTTCCAATTGCTTGCTTTCTTCAACCTGAGAGGAATGCTCAGCTCCTGAGCAGTCAGCAAACTCACTCCCACACGATGACAAGCTCAGTGCATCATGCCTCTGAGTGATACTATGTTGAACTATCAACATAAAGTTGCTGAGAGAAATTGGCTGAAGAGTCACAGAATCATAGAATCATTCAGGTTGGAAAAGACCCTCAGGAGCACCAAGTCCAACCTACAACCCTACTCTACATGGCTCACCCCTAAACCAAATCCCCAAGCACCACATCCAAACCAACTTGAAACACATCCAGGCTTGGGGACTCCACCACCTCCCTGGGCAGCACATTCCAATCCCTGACCACTCTTGCCATGAAAAAATGTTTCCTAATGTCCAGTCTAAACCTACCCAGTTGTAGCTTGAGGCCATTCCCTCTTGTGCTATCACTAATTCCCTGTGAGAAGAGACCAGCACCAGCCTCTCCAAAACCTCCTTTCAGGTAGTTGTAGAGAGCAATGAGGTCTTCCCTCACCCTCCTCTTTTCCAAACTAAACAGCCCCAGCTGTTTAGCCCCAGATGAGGGAAGAGGCTCCAAAAGAAACCTTATGGATGGATGTCAGGACTGCATCACACAACACAGGTAACCCAGGGGCTAAATGTAAATTTTGCCCTGTAGATGTGATGAGAGAAAAGATTTCTTGGTAAGATATTCACAATTCAAGGGAACTGCCAGCTATAATAAGCTTTAAAAGCAAACATTTTAAATGTCTTAGCCATAAAATATATAGAATACTAGACTTTATAAGGTGAGAAGAATGTTTATTTAAAAAATAAAATAAAATTCAATTAAATTAACAAGACCAGTAGGTCCTCTGAATCCATGCAGGTGGAAGTTCTGCCTGCCTTGCTGCAAGCTTTTGTACTTCTCCTGACACCAAGCTCTCTGACATTAAAAAAAAAGATGTTGAATTGTTGTGGTGCTAAACTGTGAACCATAAACCCAAAGCAGGAGACACCAGAGTCAGTCTAGGCCCCCCCTTTCCCAGGGAACAGGCTGAAGTAATTCCAGCTCTTGGAGAAGAGTGTTTAAGTACCACAGTTTTCCAGACACCCTTCCCTCCTAATCCCAGTTCTGAAGGTCCATATGCTTCTCATTACTTCATCAAAACGCAGTTATTAGGACATAAACACAAGGCACAGGCTTCTCTGGAGCACCTCTGAACACCTTCCAGGTTATCTATTCGCAGTTATCTGTTCGCTGTCTTCAATCTTATGCCAATAAGAGCTGCAGGAAGCTGTGAAACTGATCTAACGGAGGTTACCTGTCATGGTTGGGCCATGACATGGCCCAGTACAAACCCAGACATGCCTTAAGATGTCTAGACAGGGTCCCTTTTCTCTCCCCTCCTTCCTGCAGAAAACAGGGCAAGACGGGAAAAAGAACAAAGGGGACAGGACTCCTGCCTGTCTGGTGAACAAGATGTTTATCTGGGGTGAAAGCACTTAAGCTGACCACTGCTCCCCCAGATACAAGGTCTTTGTTTCTGCCTTTTATGGCTATAGCCTGGCAGGACGTTTTCCATTGGGCAGCTACACCTTAGCTTCAGTGCCCCACTGGACCAACCGATCTCTGGCCAGATGTACATAGAGGTTGACTGGGGAGTCGCTTTTGCCGTGCTTTAAGCCTTGCTCAAACCTTGCTTCAAGCCTTGCCCTGCTTAAGCCTTGCTTCAAGCCTACTCAGACCCACCTCATAGAAGCTGTCTCGAGTTGCCCTGCCTCGAGTGCCTGGTCCAGAGCCTGGGGTATAGCCATGAGCTCATACACAGCAAGCTGGAGAAGCCATGAGCCTAGATGCCGGACCAGCCTAGCCTGCTTCCCCTTGCCACTAGAGTCGTGCTGTGCCTCAGTTTCCCCAGGAACCAAGCAAGTGCCCCTTGTGAAGAGCATCATTAACTGCCTGCCACCTGCTGCAGCCAGAGCAGCCTGGGACCCTGTGGTAAAGTCTCCTTGCAGTCCATGCCCATGCCTTACGAGAGCACCCTAAAGATAACGCCGCAGCAGCAGCAGCAGCAGCAGCATCCCCCATGTGGGTAAAACCAGCTGTGAGTAAGTAATTCATTGCCCTTTGTGTTTAAAGGTTCTTATTGAGCCTCCCTCCCACTGTAATTGAGTGCTATCTGCTCTGGGGGACCTTCTCTTTCCATACTATTGCCTCCTAGTTTGCATAAAATTGTTTGTGTTTTGCCCTCAGACTGTACATTCCCATTGTGAACAGGTATTCCAAGCTATTGAATGAGTTTGGGCAGTTTTCATTAATAAAGGGTTACTAATATTTTATTAATACCTGTTTGCTATATCATTTATTATTGTTGTAAGGGTAATTAATAATTCCCTGTCCATGGCAGGGGCTTGGAACTAGGTGATCCTTGGGGTCACTTCCAACCCTGACAATTTTGTGACTCCATGATTCATGAAACTAATCTCCAAAAGATATATTTGAAAGAGAGCTAGGAGAAGGATAGTGGTCCAAAAAGGAAACTAAATAATTTTAAAAATACAAAGGGAGAAATCTCACTTGGAAAGATTATTATGTTTGTGCTCATTTTTTTTTTCCCTGGTGGTCAGAAATATGCAGCAACTAAGAGATCCAAGCCAGTTTTGATCATTCCCCTTCTTTAATTTGATGACTGTTAGGTATCTCTGACATTACAGGCAGTCAGAAAGAATTTGTTTTCAGTACAGAAGCACATTATTAATGCCATTAGCTATGTGAAATTAATGAGTGAAACCAAAAGTATTCGGGTGATTGGATTTCTGGTCTGTTGGCCTCGTGACAGAGCAGCACAGCTTCTGTATCACAAAAACAAAGAGCATGCTGAGTACAGAAACCACTAAATGAAGCCCACCACTGACTCTCACATCAGGCTTCAGAAAAACTGCATATCAAACCAAAAGAAATGTGCTGAGCCAAAGAGAAAGGGATCAGAGCCATGAGGATGCTTAGGGGACTTGAGCATCTCCCCTGGGAAGAGAGCCTGAGAGCCCTGGGGCTGTTTAGTGTGGAGAAGAGAAGGCTGAGAGGGGATCTGATCAATGTCTCTCAATATGTGAGGGGTGGGTGTCAAGTGGAGGGGGCCAGGCTCTGCTGGGTGGTGCACAGTGATAAGATAAGGAACAATGGGTTCAAGCTTGAACATAGAAGATTTCAGCTCAAAGTGAGGAGAAACTTCTTTGCAGTGAGGGTGACAGAGCACTGGAACAGGCTGCCCAGGGGGGTTGTGGAGTCTCCTTCTCTGGAGACTTTCCAAACCCACCTGGATGCGTTCCTATGAGGGACTATCCTAGGTGATGCTGCTCTGGCAGGAGGGTTGGACCTGATGATCTCTTGAGGTCCCTTCCAACCTCTGATACACTGTGAGACTTTGATACTTTGAAGTCGGCTAGAGATAGCCTCATACCTGTGCCATTTCTCCAGGCACAGAAAAACAGGAGCACAGCACTGACAAAATGTTTTACATTATAGAATCACAGAATTGTCAGGATTGGAAGGGACCCCAAGCATTATCCAGTTCCAACTCTCCTGCCACAGGCAGGGACACCTCACACTACAGCAGGTTGCTCACACTCACATTCAGCCCAGCCTTAAAAACTTCCAGGGATGAGGCTTCCACCAGCTCCCTGGGCAACCTGTTCCACTGTCTCACCACCCTCATGGGGAACAACTTCTTCCTAACATCCAATCTCAATCTCCCCACTTCTAGTTTTGCTCCATTCCCCCCAGGCCTGTCACTCCCTGACTCCCTAAAAAGTCCCTCCCCAGCTTGCTTGTAGCCCCCTTCAGATACTGGAAGGCCACAAGAAGGTCTCCTCAGAGCCTTCTCTTCTTCAGACTGAACAGCCCCAACTCTCTCAGTCTGTCTCCATAGCAGAGAAGCTCCAGCCCTCTGATCATCCTCGTGGCCCTTCTCTGGACACCTTCCAGCACACCCAGACCTTTCTTGCAATAGTGGCTCCAGAACTGGATGCAGTACTCCAGGTGGGGTCTCACCAGAGCAGAGCAGAGGGGGAGAATCCCCTCCCTGGCCCTGCTGGCCACACTTCTCTTGCTGCAGCCCAGGCTCTGCTTGGCTCTCTGGGCTGCAAGTGCTCACTGCTGGCTCCTGTTGAACTTCTCATCCACCAGCACCCCCAAGACCTTTTCTTCAGGGCTGTTCTCCAGCCAGTCCCTGCCCAGCCTGTATCTCTAGACTGATTTGCAGGTTGAATAACCAAACCTCAAGACACTTAAGTGATACCTATTCCACCTTAAGAGCATTCCTTTACCATGTTAACTTAAGTTATCAGACTATTAAAAAAATGTTCTTTTGTGGTTTTTTTTCTGTTTGTAGTCCCAAAATACCAAACTTTTCACTTCCAGTGACCCAACTGAGCAGTATCACTCTGCAGTAGGCTGTAGGATCATGCAGAAGTCAGGCATAGTCCCTTATCAAGCATGACAGCAGCTGAACAGGAGCCAGCAGAGTGCCCAGGGAGCATGGAAGGCCAATGGCATCCTGGCCTGGATCAGTGTGTCCAGCAGGAGCAGGGATGGAATTCTACCCTGTACTCAGCACTGGTGAGGCCTCACCTCCAGCACTGTCTGCAGCTCTGGGTCCCTCACCTCAGGAAGGATCTTGAGGTGCTGGAGCAGGTCCAGAGGAGAGCAATGAGAGTGGTGAGGGGGCTGGAGGGAAAGTCTGCTGAGGAGAGGCTGAGGGAGCTGGGGGTGTTCAGCCTGGAGAAGAGGAGACTCAGAGGGGACCTTAGCACTCTCTACAACTACCTAAAAGGAAGTTGTAGTCAGGTGGGTCTCAGGCTCTTCTCCCAGGCAACTTGTGACAGGACAAGAGGGCATGGCCTGAAGCTGCACCAGGGGAGGTTTAGGTTGGCCCTTAGGAAGCACTTCCTGACAGCAAGGCTGATTAGGCACTGGGATGGACTGCCCAGGGAGGTGGTGGAGTCTCCATCCCTGGAGGTCTTGAAGAAAAGCTTGGCTGTGGCACTTGGTGGCATGGATTAGCTGATGGTGGTGCTGGGTCATAGGCTGGACTGGATGATCTCAGAGGTCTTTTCCAGCCTCAATAATTCTGTGACTCTGTGATATGAAAGAAAGGCTTAAGAAATCCAGAGGAACTTCACAGTTCTTAAGTGCTTTCTTCCTTTGCTTTGAAGGCAGTTTAGACCTTCTGGTTCTCAATGGCACCATTAACAATGGAGGTGAAAACTTTACAAATGAACAGAACTAAACTCTGAACTATATTACCACAGGGTTTGGTTTGGTTTTTTTTTTTTTTTTGGCTGAGTTACTTCTATTAACTCTCTGTTCAGCCCAAAGTTTAATTTGGCAACACTCAAGTGTTCTCAGTGAAGTTAGCACAGCTGATGACTTTCACGTCCAGCCATCCACAAATATCTCAACATGTTGAAAGTCAGGGAAATTTGCTAAAACCATGAACCCCACGGAATTCATAGCTCCCAAGACAGCTGTAACAAAATGCAAGCAGGGGTCCTGACCTTACAAATGCTTAGTTCATTGGGTTTTTTCAGGAGAATAAGTAGTTGAAGTATCAGCCCTTTAACTAAGCACTCAACACAGCAGCAGCTGGCATGCTGTGGCAGACATTCATTAAAAACCCATGACTAAGTTCTTTCTACTGCTATTTTGCCCCCTTTGGGGTGATTTTGTTCTTTCTGCTGCTGTTTTCTTTATCTCTGGCTGTTTTCTTTATCTCTGGCTGTTATTTCTTCTCACCTTTTTAGCTGGATACTCCTTGAGACCTGAAATGCCTAATTTAGAATCACAGATTCATGGAATCTGTCAGGGTTGGAAGGGACCACAAGGATCATCCAGTTCCAACCCCTCTGCCATGGGCAGGGACACCTCACACTACAGCAGGCTGCCCAGAGCCTCATCCAGCCTGGCCTTAAACACCTCCAGGGATGGGGCCTCAACCACCTCCCTGGACAACCCATTCCAGGCTCTCACCACTCTCATGGGGAAGAACTTCTTCCTCATGTCCAGTCTGAATCTCCCCACTTCCAGCTTTGTTCCATTCCCCCCAGTCCTGTCACTACCTGATATCCTAACCAGTCCCTCCCCAGCTTTCTCGTAGCCCCCTGTAGATACTGGAAGGCCACAAGAAGGTCTCCTCAGAGCCTTCTCTTCTCCACACTGAACAGCCCCAACTCTCTCAGTCTGTCCTCATAGGAGAGGAGCTCCAGCCCTCTGATTATCCTCATGGCCCTTCTCTGGACACCTTCCAGCATGTCCATATCCCTCTTGTAATAGGGGCTCCAGAACTGGACACAGTACTCCAGGCGGGGGTAAATTTCTCGTAGGTTACCTAAAGGCAGCTGTGATGTCCTGACATGGCTCTTTAAACAATATGGATGCCCAAAATATAAATAATTATAGGTTATGGGGAATGTGACGTCATAGTCCAGACTGTGATGGTGATACAAACATGGCATTCCAGTAGAAGCTTCTTCCTATGAGCATGAACATCACAGTCACAGGATCACAGGATGCCAGGGTTGGAAGTGACCCAAATAAATCACCAAGTCCAACCCCCCTGCCAGAGCAGGACCATAGAATCCAGCACAGGTCACACAGGAATGCATCCAGACAGGCCTTGAAAGTCTCCAGAGAAGGAGACTCCACAACCTCTCTGGGCAGCCTGTTCCAGTGCTCTGTGACTCTCACAGTGAAGGAGTTCCCCCTTGTGCTGAGGTGGAACCTCCTGTGCTGCAGCTTACATCCATTGCTCGTCATCCTATCACAGGGAGCAAGTGAGAAGAGTGAGGAATTTATTTTTTCATTCCCCAGCATAGGCTGAGCAGTTTGTCGCTGAGAACAAAGCCAGTATAAGACCTCCCAGGTTGGACAGGGAAAAGGAAAGAAAGAAAAAAGAAAAAGAGAAAAAAGAAAAATAAAGAAAAGAAGGTAAAAAAGAAAAAAGAAAAAGAAAAAAGAAACAAGAAAAAAGACAAAAAAAGAAAAATGAAAAAGAAAAAAGAAACAAGAAAAAAGACAAAAAAAGAAAAATGAAAAAACCCCAAAAAAACAAGAAAAAAGACAAAAAAAAGAAAAATAAAAAAGAAGCAAGAAAAAAAGACAAAAAAAGAAAAAAGAAACAAGAAACAAGAAAAAAGAAAAAAGAAAAAAGAAAAAAGAAAAAAGAAAAAAGAAAAAAGAAAAGAGAAAAAAGAAAAAGAAAAAATAAAAGAGAAAAAAGAAAAAAGACAAAAAGAAAAAAAGAAACCAGAAAAAAAAAAAGAAAAAAAGAAAGAGAAAAAAGAAAAAAAGAAAACATAAAAAAGGAAACAAGAAAAAGGAAAAAAAGAAAACAGACAAAAAGAAAAAAAGGAAAAAAGAAAAAATACCAAAAAAAAAAGAAAAAAAAAAAGAAAATTAAAAAAAGCCACTAAAAATCTCTCTAGTCATCGTAGACATTTTAGACCATTGCCTGCAAAATTACACTTCCTGAAACAGAGATGAAGCACTGCCCATCCAGCTTTTCAACTGCTACAGGCTTTCCAGATGCACCACTCTCTAAAGTTGTCAACAGAGCACTTTACAAAGATGTAGAGTTACCCTCAGGGAAGCACAGAGAGAGCCTTTCTTCAGGGCAAGAGGCACGCACGACCCTGCTGCAAATCGTTACACACTTAGAGCCATCCCTCAGCACACCAAATTGCTAGCAGTGAACCCACAGAGGAACAGGGTGTTGCAAATTTCCAGAGCAAGCCTGCAAAAGACATTGTGAGACTGCAGCATGGAAAAGTGAAGGCCTCTGGAGACTTCTACTCATGCAGACAATCACTGAACTACACAAACTTCAGAAGTAAATTATTGGAGTTGGAAGAATAAAAAAGGCACTCCAATTTCAGGGTTTCCCTCCCATAATTCTGGGATTAGAAGTCCAGGCTTTAACATCATCACCATATGTCAGGCTGTCTCACATTTTACTGCTTAAAATACAACCTATTATTTTTATATTTGTTGAATAAACAGTAGCCAGGAAATTCTTTTTGACTCCTATTACTCACGCAGTGTTTCCTTCTCCTCAGATATTTAAGAGACTTTTTCTTCAAGCAAACAGAGAATGGTTCTTCTGTTCATGCTGTGTCTGTTCTGAGTAGGGCAAGCTTTACTGACTCCTCTTTCTGACATCTAGGACAGTGGAGCTGAATTCTGCCTCGAGGAAATGAGTGCACTTTGAGTCTGGAAGCATTCAGGCTACTGATGGAGTGAATGTATTCAGGATAGAGAGGTTAGTAGGTATCTAGTTTCAAATGTTTGGTTTAAAAGTATAATAAATGAAATAAAAAGTCTCATTTCTACAACAGTTGTTTACAGCTGAATAGTTTTAGTTGGATTTAAGACTTGTCTTCTTTTTGGAAAGTAGGAAAAAAAAAATCTAAAACTAAAGACTCATTTAACGTTGGATATATATATTCAAATCCAGAGTCACAGAATTGTCAGGGTTGGAAGGGAACTCAAAGATCATCCAGTTCCAACCTCCTTGCCATAGGCAGGAACACTTCACACTAGATCAAGTTGTCCAGAGCCACATCCAGCCTGGCCTTAAAATTCTCCAGGGATGAGGCTTGCACCACCTCCCTGGGCAACCTGTTCCAATGTCTCACCACCCTCATGCTGAAGAACTTCATCCTAACATCCAATCTGAATCTACCCACTTCTAGTTTTGTTCCATTCCCCCCACCCTAACCCCCTAAAAAGTCCCTCCCCAGCTTTCTTGTAGCCCCCTTCAGATACTGGAAGGCCACAAGAAGGTCTCCTTGGAGCCTTCTCTTCTCCAGCCTGCACAACCCCAACTCTCTCAGTCAGATTCAACTCCCCCCATCCATCTGCCTACCATGTGGCATGATAACAGAAACTTTCCAGGATTTTCATTCAATAAGTAAGTTAAACCATACAGATTTTCAGCCTGGTCTCAGTCCTGTGTTAACAAATGTCTTAATAAAACTTAAAAATACAAAGTATTAATAAAACTTGTTTTCCCCATGGCACAACAAGTTCTAGTTGTTGAAAACCTTCTGTTCTCAACTACATTTTTCCAAGCTGACCACTTGACAGTTTCTGTTAGAAGTGCAGATCTTAACTCTCACACAATAAAGAGGTTACTGGTCAAGTATTTGTAGAAATCAGGTAGGTTGGTCACAACACATTGAATACTTTCTGTTTGCAGTTTAAATATAATGCTTTACAGGGTCAATATTGGCCAAGCATTGAAGGAGTCCACAGAAAGAGATTCAGGGGCCTGTGTTTCCTCAAATATGTTTTTATAAATACTGGGAGCTTCTATTTCTCTGCATTTTTCAGTGGCAGTATAAGCAGTGCATAGGTATCAATTAGTTTGGGTTGACTTAGAAGATCTTTACACACTGAAGGTAGTTTTCATTTCCCCTTTCCCCCCCCCCCCCCAAAAAAAAAAAAAAAAAAAACAACCAACCAACCAACCAAACTAAAACCAGGCTGGTTAGTTGGTGTAGGAGAACAACATCGTGAGTACCCACATGTGACAAAATTTTATCTGTAAGTGACATGGAACTTTAAGCTTTTCAGTTCTCCAGCACTGCCTTCCTCAGTACAAGTCAAAAGGGAAGTTCACTGATGATACAAAACTGGGGGGTGGCTGACACCTGTCAGGCTGTGCTGGCATCCAACCAGAGCTGGACAGGCTGAGAGCTGGCTGCAGGCAAACCTCAGGGAGTTCAGTAAGGACAAGTGCAGGGTCCTGCATCTGGGGAGGAATAACAGCAGGCACCAGGACAGGTTAGAGGCTGCCCTGCTGGAAAGCAGCTCCACAAAGACCTTGGAGTGCTGGTGGGCAGCAAGTTCTACATGGGACAGCAATGTGCCCTTGTGGCCAAGAGAGCCAATGGGATCCTGGGGTGCAGCAAGAAAAGTGTGGCCAGCAGGGCTGGGGAGGTTCTTCTGCCTCTCTACTCTGCCCTGCTGAGACCACAGCTGCAATCCTGTGTCCAGTTTTGGGTTCCCCAGTTCAAGAGAGACAGAGACCTGCTGGAGAGAGTCCAACTGAGAGCCATGAGGATGCTTAGGGGACTTGAGCATCTCCCCTGTGAAGAGAGCCTGAGAGCCCTGGGGCTGTTTAGTGTGGAGAAGAGAAGGCTGAGAGGGGATCTGATCAATGTCTCTCAATAGCTGAGAGGTGGGTGTCAAGTGGAGGGGGCCAGGCTCTGCTGGGTGGTTCACAGTGATAAGACAAGGAACATGGTGGAAACTGAGGCATAGGAAGTTCAATGGAAACATGAGGAATAAATTTTTCACTGTGATGGTGACAGAAGCCTGGCAGAGGCTGCCCAGGGTGGGTTGTGGAGTCTCCCTCTCTGGAGATACTCAAAACCCACTTGGATGCCTTCTTGTGTGATCTATTCTAGGTGATGCTGCTCTGGCAGGGGGGTTGGACCTGCTGATCTCTTGAGGTCCCTTCCAACCTCTGATATACTGTGAGATTGTGATACCTTGGTAGCACTGATTTTTACAGAACCTTTTGGAAATCTAATCTGGTTGGAGATGTCCTTGCTTACTGCAGAAGTGTTGGACAAAATGACCTTTGAAGGTCCCTTCCAACCCAATGGAATTTGTGAATTTATGAAATAAGCTCCACAATTTAAAAGCTGCTTTGTCCTCTCAGTGTGCACATCTCAAGGACTTAATGCACTTACAGTTGAATGTGTTTGTTGCTTGAGGTGCAACAAAGGTTGGGAACAGGTGAATGCAGGTAAAGCAAATGTAGCATACATTAACAAAGCCTTCCACATTGTCCCACACCACATCCTGCTCTCCAAGCTGGTGACACATGGGTTTGATGGGTAGACCAGTAGATAGATAAAGAACTGGCTTGATGGCCACACCCAAAGAGTGGCTGTCAATGGCTCCATGTCCCAGTGGAGGCCAGGGACAAGTGGAGTCCCTCAGGGCTCAGTCCTGGGACCAGTCTTGTTCAACATCTTTGTTGGTGCCATGGACAGAGGCATTGAGTGCACCCTCAGCAAGTTTGCTGATGACACCAAGCTGTGTGGTGCAGCAGACAGGCTGGAGGGAAGGGATCCATCCAGAGGGACCTGGACAGGCTGCAGAGGTGGGCACAAGCCAACCTCAGGAGGTTCAACAAGACCAAGTGCAGGGTCCTGCAGCTGGGTTGAGGAAATCCCAAGCACAAATCCAGGCTGGGCAGGGACTGGCTGGAGAGCAGCCCTGAGGAGAGGGACTTGGGGGTCCTGTTGGATGAGAAGCTCAACAGGAGCCAGCAGTGAGCACTTGCAGCCCAGAAAGCCAACCAGAGCTTGGGCTGCAGCAAGAGAAGTGTGGCCAGCAGGTCAAGGGAGGTGATTCTCCCCCTCTGCTCTGCTCTGGTGAGACCCCACCTGGAGCTCTGTGTCCAGTTCTGGAGCCCTCTGTTACAAGAGGGATATGGACATGCTGGAAGGTGTCCAGAGAAGGGCTACCAGGATGATCAGAGGGCTGGAGCACCTCTCCTATGAGGAGAGACTGAGAGAGTTGGGGCTGTGTAGTCTGGAGAAGAGAAGGCTCTGAGGAGACCTTCTTGTGGCCTTCCAGGATCTGAAGGGGGCTCCAAGAAAGCTGGGGAGGGACTTTTTAGGCTATCAGGTAGTGACAGGACTAAGGGGACTGGAATAAAGCTGGAAGTGGGGAGATTCAGGCTGGACATGAGGAAGAAGTTCTTCCCCATGAGAGTGGTGAGAGCCTGGAATGGGTTGTCCAGGGAGGTGGTCAAGGCCCCATCCCTGGAGGTGTTTAAGGCCAGGCTGGATGAGGCTCTGGCCAGCCTGATCTAGTGTGAGGTGTCCCTGCCCATGGCAGGGGGGTTGGAACTGGATGATCCTTGTGGTCCCTTCCAACCCTGACTGATTCTGTCATTCTATTCTATGATTAGTTCATTAGAGCTTGAGGAGCTTAACAAGCAGTTTCTTTATGTAGTGCAAGGCAGGTTTTCATTTACTGCAGCTTTGGCCTGATGAAGTCTAAGTCAAGCTCAGAAAGTAGTATATTAAATGTGCTTTACACAATCTTTTATTTAAACAAAAATTCCTTTCTCTGTTTCTTTTTCCTTTTTTTTTTTTTTTAATTGTTACTATGTTTTGGTATATGCTTGTGGCCAAAATTATTCTCAGTCTCTTGTTGGCTTTATACCTCCAGAGTAGAAGCAGAGGGGGAAGCAAATGTCTAAAACTTGGCTACCACAATCTTTCTCTCTGCCACTGACATGTAAGAGGTGATCTGGTTAGCATCATTGCTTGCCTGGCTTCACATTAAGGACAAAAAACATCTGGGTTACCCTAGGAGGCCTTTGGTCAGAGTCCTATAATAGCTTCATGGCCAGATGCCTTACCTCCTTCATAGACCATGAATAATGAATGTCCACAGAAATATGAACCTTCAGCCTCAGTGTCTTCAACTCTAGCCAGACAGCTGAAGGATGCTACCAAAAACTTTATTCACACTAAACACTTGATGACACTCAAAAGCTGACTTATTTCTACCTTACTAGGAAACAAAGACAAGAGAAAATCACAGAAATCACACAGAAACATTCAGGATGGAAAAGACCCTCAGGAGCACCAAGTCCAACTCTACTCTACAAGGGTCACCCCTAAACCATAGCCCCAAGCAGCACATCCAAACTACCTGGAAACATATCCAGGCTGGGCCTGACCTCTTGACATCAAAAAATGTTTCCTAATGTCCAATCTAACCCTACCCAGTTGCAGCTGGAGACTGCTCCCTCTTGTTCTGTACTAATTCCCTGTGAGAAGAGACCAGCACCAACCTCTCCACAATGTCCTTTCAGATAGTTGTAGACAGCAATGAGGTCTCCCCTCAGCCTCTTCTTTTCCAAACTAACCATTCCCAGCTCCTTCATCAGATTTATTCTCCAGACCCTTCACAGATTCCTTGCCCTCCTCTGCACTGTCTCCAGCACCTCCACATCTCTCTTGCATTGAGATGCAGAAATCTGAGCACAATCCTCAAGGTGTATCCTCCCCAGAGCTGAGTCCAAAGGGACAATCCCCTCCCTGCTCCTGCTGGACACAGCACTTCTAATCCAAGCCAGGATGCCTGGATCACTCTGTGTGTACAAGGGATGAAACTGTGACAGCCTTGTTGCACAGTGCTCAGCTATGGTCATTCATCCCCAACACAGGCAGAATGCTCAGACTGACAATTAGAGCTTTTCTTAATCACACAGAGTAGCTCTATCTATGCTAGGAAATTAGAAATGACAAGGGAGTGCTCCTCAGCACTGAACATGTGTGGTAGTTAGAATCATAGAATCAGCCAGGCTTGAAAGGGATCTCAAGGATCATCCACTTCCAACCCCTCTGGCATGGGCAGGGACACCTCACACTACAGCAGGTTGCTCACAGCCACATCCAGCCTGGCTGCAAAAACCTCCAGGGATGAGGCTTGCACCACCTCCCTGGGCAACCTGCTCCAGTGTCTCACCACCCTCAATATCTGAGGGGTGGGTGTCAAGTGGAGGGGACCAGGCTCTTTTCAATGTTTCACAGTGATAGGACAAGGAACAATGGGTTCAAACTAGAGCATAGAAGATTTCAGCTCAACATGAGGAGAAATTTCTTTGCAGTGAGGGTGACAGAGCCCTGGAACAGGCTGCCCAGGGGGGTTGTGGAGTCTCCTCCTCTGCAGACTTTCCAACCCCACCTGGATGCATTCCTGTGCAGACTCCCCTAAGTGATGCTGCTCTGGCAGGGGGGTTGGAGCTGATGATCTCTGGAGGTCCCTTCCAACCTCTGATACACTGTGAGACAGATGTTCATGTCACAGTTAATTACATTAACAACAACAACAACAAAAGTTTCATGCTCTAAGGAACAAGCATTAAAATTCCTGCTTTGAGGTGGTGGTGGCAAGAACTCCTGTTTCATACTTTCCACATGCAGCACAGACTGCGACACAAACGGCGCAGTATTACCCTGGAACACTGAGAGGAATTCCATGGGAAACATCATTTCATCAGGCATTTTACCTGAGGCTGAACTCTTAATTTCCTCTGCTGATGCAAACTCTTCTCCTTCATACCATTGCCCATTTTAGGGTAGCAAAGCTGGGGAAGGGCTTGGAGAATAAATCTGATGAAGAACAACTGAAGGAGCTGGAGATGGTTGGTTTGGAAAAGAGGAGGCTGAGGGGAGACCTCATTGCTGTCTACAACTACCTGAAAGGAGGTTGTGGAGAGTCTGGGTCTGGTCTCTTCTCACAGGTAATTAGTGATAAAACAAGAGGAATGGCCTCAAGCTACAACTGGGCAGGTTTAGAGTGGACATTAGGAAACATTTTTTGATGGCAAGAGTGGTCAGGCATTGGAATGTGCTGCCCAGGGAGGTGGTGGAGTCCCCAAGCCTGGATGTGTTTGAAGGTGGTTTGGATGTGGTGCTTGGGGCTCTGGTTTAGGGGTGACCCTTGTAGAGTAGGGTTGTAGGTTGGACTTGGTGCTCCTGAGGATCTTTTCCAACCTGAATGTTTCTGTGGTTCTGTGATTTCATCTGAGGCATCTAATCTACATTTGCAGTGTTTATCCCAGGGGAAGTGTTCAACTCTGATACACACTGATCTATAAAACAAAAAATAAAGCCCTGAAACATATAAGCTGTCTATGGAGCTACTAACAGTATTGTTCTTTATGTGACTGCCATAACACATTAAAGTCTCCTCATTTGCCTGAACTTTCTATGCCGGAAGCTTCCCAGATGTGTTCCTCCCAATAGAAACAGGGAGTTTAAAGCCCCTGAAGTGCCAATAAAATGAGAATCTAGTAAAGTGAGTAGCTACACATTTCTTTTATTAGGTGAAAATGGGTACTCCTAGCTATAATATATTCTTTGTTTCTTTCTGGCTTTATACCAACATCACTCTCATCCTAAATTCTCCAGTGACAGTAATGGTAACTGAAATCTGCAGTTAATCCATAGAACAATTTTCCCTAATCATGTCACTCTGTCCTAGTCCTGAGGAAAAGCATCACCATCATCACAGGTGGGAGAAAAAAGTGTGTTGTTTATTACTGGCCAGTTTTCACCCAAAGTATCTCTCAAAAGATCATCTTCCTGCTGGTTGGTTTCATACTGTGAGGAGGAGAAAATAAATGTGTATGAGACTCCCAAGCTGGACACACACAAGGTGAGTCTGTTCACCTCACCACTAGTAATATTTTCTGCTAATTGTGGTTAAATCTCCATCTGAAAGTGCAATTTGCAGGCACATAGATGATGAATTTATAAAAAAAAAAATGCAAATATGTAATTGTGAACTGTTAAGGGAGAAAACCATGCAGACTTGTGGTGGATTGAGCCTGGCTAGATGCTAACAAGCTCAGGTAGGGATGGGACTGGGGGGAATGGAGCAAAACTAGAAATGGGTAGATTCAGATTGGATTGTAGGAAGAAGTTCTTCAGCATGAGGATGATGAGACACTGGAACAGGATCCCCAGGGAGGTGGTAGAAGCCTCTCCCTGGAGGTTTTTAAGGCCAGGCTGGATGTGGCTCTGAGCAACCTGATGCAGTGTGAGGTGTCCCTGACCATGGCAGGAGGCTTGGAACTAGATGATCCTCGATGTCCCTTCCAATCCTAACAATTCTATGATTCTATGATTCCCATGAGGTCACAGCCTCCTTAAGGTATCCGTCTGCTCCAGCATGGAATACTCCACAGGCTGCAATTTGATACTTACTCCACTGTTAATCTCCATGAGCTGCAGAAGAAAATTCTGCCTCACCTTGCTCCTCACCATGGGTTGTTGGTCAAGTTTTGATCATCATTCCTGTCCACTCCTCCCCACTGCTGCAGCCTTTTACTTTTTGCATCCCTAACACAGCACACAATGTTGAGCAATGACCTTGGTCTCACACAGAATCACAGAATCAACCAGGTTGGAAGAGACCTCCAGGATCATCAAGTCCAACTGATCACCCAACCCTATCTAATCAACTAGACAATGGCACTAAGTGCCTCATCCAGGCTTTTCTTAAACACCTCCAGAACAATTCTAAGTAAGAGTCTGTCTGCATGCCCATCCTTAGTAATACCTCTAAACATCAAATAGGATCACTTTTAGAAGCAGATAATTGCCTGAAAGAATGAGCCATTAGGGGACACAGTCTCAAGTAGTGCCAGGGGAGGTCTAGGCTGGATAGTAGGAGGAAGTTCTTCACAGAGAAAGTGATTGCCCATTGGAATGGGCTGCCCAGGGAGGTGGTGGAGTCACTGACCCTGGAAATGTTCAAGCAAAGCCTGGATGAGGCACTCAGTGCCATGGTCTGGTTGATTGGATAGGGCTGGGGGATAGGTTGGACTGGAGGATCTTGGAGGTCTCTTCCAACCTGGTTAATTCTATGATTCCATGATTTTATTAACTTCAGGAAGTGCAGGCACTTAGAAGAGACTTAGCTGACAAGTAAAATTGGTTCTGTTTCAGCTCAAACCAGGACAATGGTCATGAGTTATAGCAGAGCCACTCGTGAGCTGCAGCTCAGCAGTCTCACTACTGAATTTCACATTGGAAAAGATATTAACTTCCCTGGTTTTGACTTAAAGACAGAATGGTAGTGTGCTTAATATCCTCTCTGTGGCCAACTTTTTCAGATGCACTTATCTCATCACAGCTCATGTAAAAAATCTGGACCAACTCCACTAGCAGAGGTGTCACTTCTTACTGCCACAACGAGGGAGGAGGTGACCAAGTGTTGCCATGACTAACAGCACCTGCCTGGGCCAGGAGGAGTGCATTGCAGAGGAGCCAGCCTCCCCAGATGGAGGCTTTTAACCTCTCCATCCCATTAACTAACTGTGAGGTCTGTGGAAGAGCAGTGGCATACGAAACCAGCAGGGTAGCCCAAAAGATATGGAAGCTAACAGCAGGGAGACTCTCAGTGATGGTCCAAGGTTTTCTTCAAAGTAAAAAATGTGTCTGGAAAAAATAAGCAGTTCAGTCAAAACCCTATTTATTTATTTATTTCCCCCCTAAAGGTTCTAATGATACAGTTGCAAACAGCAGGAGCCGAAAGTCATCTCAGTAGGTTCAGCAGCAAGGAGTGAAAACAATGCTGTGCCTTTACAGAGCTGGCTGCACTTCATGCTCCTTCTTGCTAACGAGCTGTTTCCTCCATTCTTTTCACAGCCTCTCACCTCACAGATGGTTCACTGCAATCTCAGTGCTTCTGCCCTTCTCCCCTCCTTGTGCCTCTCACCCTTGTCACTCTCACTTACACTCCCAGTTAGCTGACTACTCTGTAATCATAAAGCCAACAGATAGAAAAAACGTGATCCTGTGGTGGGTTGAAATTACCCCCCCCCCCAGCTAATTTGGAGAATTGCCCCCAAAATAAAATTGCCAGAAGAGCTCAGAAGGTTTGGGAAGCAACTGAAGCTCTATTTACAAGCAAACTCCAATCTAGAAACATTAAATGCAATGAATATGTACAAAATCAATGACCTGGATGAGGGCATTGAGAGTACCCTCAGCAAGTTCTGATGGTACAAAACTGGGGGGTGGCTGACACCTGTCAGGCTGTGCTGGCATCCAACCAGAGCTGGACAGGCTGAGAGCTGGCTGCAGGCAAACCTCAGGGAGTTCAATAAGGACAAGTGCAGGGTCCTGCATCTGGGGAGGAATAACAACAGGCACCAGGACAGGCTAAGGGCTGCCCTGCTGGAAAGCAGCTCCACAGAGAAAGAACTTGGAGTGCTGGTGGACAGCAAGTTCTGCATGGGACAGCAATGTGCCCTTGTGAGCAAGAGAGCCAATGGGATCCTGGGGTGCAGCAAGAAAAGTGTGTCCAGCAGGACTAGGGAAATTCTTCTACCTCTCTACTCTGCCCTGCTGAGACCACAGCTGCAATCCTGTGTCCAGTTTTGGCTTTCCCAGTTCAAGAGAGACAGAGACCTGCTGGAGAGAGTCCAAGGGAGAGACATGAGGATGCTTAGGGGACTTGAGCATCTCCCCTGGCAAGAGAGACTGAGAGCCCTGGGGCTGTTTAGTGTGGAGAAGAGAAGGCTGAGAGGGGATCTGATCAATGTCTCTCAATATGTGAGGGGTGGGTGTCAAGTGGAGGGGGCCAGGCTCTTTTGGGTGGTTCACAGTGACAAGACAAGGAACAACAGGTTGAACAGAGAAGGTTTCAGCTCCACATGAGGAGAAACTTCTTTGGAGTGAGGCTGACAGAGCCCTGGAACAGGCTGCCCAGGGGGTTGTGGAGTCTCCTTCTCTGGAGACTTTCCAACCCCACCTGGATGCATTCCTGTGCAGATTACCCCGAGTGATGCTTCTCTGGCAGGGGTTTGGATCTGCTGATCTCTTGAGGTCCCTTCCAACCTCTGATATACTGTGAGACTGTGAAAATACACAGTATATGTACTGTATATGTATATAGATAGATTATAGATATAGATATAGATATAGATATAGATATAGATATAGATATAGATATAGATATAGATATAGATATAGATAGATAGATATATGTATTTACAACTTATAAACAACACAGATACTCCTCAGACCACCCCTGGATAGGTCCAGAGGACCTGTTCACCTCCTCCCCCACTCTCTCTCTCTTTCCCATTACCTCATACAGTAGTCGAAAGAGAGATCCCCTGGCAAGGCCACAAGAGAAAGAGAAAGAAGTTGCAAGAAGAAGTGACAGAAGAAGAAAAAAGAGAAATAACTGTTTAGGCCTCTGCTCTATATCCCCATTAGCAACCCAATGAATTCTGTAGACCTTATAATTATTTTTCTTTTGCATCCAATGGTAATTTATTTTCCTTTCAGTCTTTGCAGTCAAGGACTAGGCTAAAGTTCCCCCTTCAAAGTGTGGCACTTCTCTAAGTACTGCAATTTCAGGTCTATGTGAATGATGGCAAAGAGAGATTGTATGAGCTTATATTTAAAAAAAAGAAAATAATTCCACAAGACTTGCACAGTTTGGATGATTCCCCTGGCTCTTGAAGCCACAGCAATGTCTAATGAAGCTATGGCTTCATTAAAATGCTTAAGAGATTTTGGTGGCTCTCATACAGCACCTATTGCTAGGCACATACAAATACTTGTCTGGAAGAGTCCAACCCTTGTAAGAAAGGGTGACATTTCAATTTCATATAAGCTCCCTGGAAATATATCCCTGTGGCAAAATGGGCAGCAGATATGAGCAGAGGGCAGATGGGCAGAAGGCTTGTGCTGCCTTTCAGCAGGACTTGGACAGGCTGGAGAGTTAGGTAGGGAGAAATTGAATGAAGCTCAACAAGGGCAAGCGTAGAGTCTTGCACCTGGGAAAGAGCAACCCCATGGAGCAGTATTGACTGGGGACTGACCTGCTGGAGAGCAGTGAAGGGGAAAGGACCTGGGGGTCCTAGTGGATGGGAGGTTGACCATGAGCCAGCAATGTGCTCTTGTGGCCAAGAAGGCCAATGGTGTCCTGGGGTGGATTAGAAGGGTTGTGGTCAGTAGGTCAAGAGAGGTTCTCCTCCCTCTCTACTCTGCCCTGGTGAGACCACATCTGGAATATTGTGTCCAGTTCTGGGCCCCTCAGGTCAAGAAGGACCTCAGGGAACTGCTTGAAAGAGTGCAGCACAGAGCCACAAAAATGCTGAAGGGAGTGGAACATCTTCCTTATGAGGAGAGACTGAGGGAGCTGAGGGCTCTGTAGCTTGGAGAGGAGGAGACTGAGAGGTGACCTCATTCATGTTTGTAAGTATGTAAATTGTGAGTGGCAAGAGGCTGGAGCCAGGCTCTGCTGGGTGATGCCCAGTGACAGCACAAGTAGCAATGGATGAAAGCTGAGGCATAGGAAGTTCCATGGAAACAGGAGGAAGAATTATTTCTCTGTGATGGTGACAGAACACTGGAAGAGGCTGCCCAGGGGGGTTGTGGAGTCTCCCTCTCTGGAGATATTCAACACTCACCTGGATGTGTTCCTGTGTGACCTGCTCTAGGTGATGCTTCCCTGTCAGGAGGGTTGGACTGGATGAGCTTTTGAGCTCCCTTCCAGTCCCTAACACTCTGTGACTCTGTGATTTATTAAGGATTCCAGAATCTATGTCCAGACTGGTTTTTGTCCTACTTCACACTCGTCTCATTGTACCCAGGTTATATTGCCTTCCATATCTTACCCAAGAGACAGACAATGTTTTCTGCCCTACAATTAGCTGCTTCATTTGTTTCAAGTGTGTGGCCTCCATCTGTTGCTGATCATTCCACACGTCTGTGGACTGCTGCTGCTCTTGAGTTCTGTAATTTTCACAGCCAGTTTTCACTGAGGTAATGGAAAACGTCTGTGCCCATAAGCCCTTTCAATGAGAGTTGTAAATCATGACTCAAGCTCTCCAGAACACCTGTCTGTAAATCTGTGGCTAATCCCTCTCTGGTTTTAGCCCTCACTTCTTAAACCTAAGTGTTGAGTCGTGCCAGCAGAACCTACCTGCAGCTGGAGCTGTACACAGAGGACAGACAACCAGCACGACCTGCAGACAAGTGCATCTGTCACTCCTCACAGTGCTGCTTTAGTTCCTCATTTCAAGTAACAGCCTTGATCTTTCCCCCAGATTCATAGTCTTGTGTGATGTTAGGAGACTTTGCAAGAGAGGGAAAAACTGGGAAACATATTGCAGTGAGTATCTGTCTGCCTACCTGTCCATTTACAGTGCATCAGGGAGCCATGTGTTCAGCAGGTTGAAAAGAAGCCCAAGAGTTAGAGGAAAACCTTCACTTCTTGACTGATGACAGTTCAGACACTGGGATAGCTTTTGCTAAATTTGGGCTGAAATTTGCACTTATTGTCTGTGATGATGTTCTGGCAGACAAAGGGCCTGAGTTGCAAATACTTTCTAATTGTACTAGGATGATTGCAATAACCTTCTGAAAAGCTAAATGACTGAGAAGAAGGAAAATTGAAACCCACACAGAAAATTCTTAGAAGGAAACAAAAAAAAAAAAAACAAAGAAACAAACAAACAAACAACCCTGCCCACTGTGGAGATGCAACAGGAAAAAAAATAAAACCAAAATGGATAAAAAAGATATAAGTTCTTGGTCCCTTTCCTGGTTCAGGGGCCATTGGGTGATGAATGAAGTCACCAACCCTGTTGCCATACAGCACTGAGATTCTAGAAATGCAGAGGGCTGAGAATCCCAGAAGTCTTCCAGATGTTAGGAAGAAGTTCTTCAGCATGAGGGTGGTGAGACACCAGAATGAGTTGCTCAGGGAGGTGGTGGAAGCCTCATCCCTGGGGATTTTTAATAGGGCAAGACCATAGGTGTTATTTTGTCTTCAGCAAAGAAAATCTAAATGTTCTGTTTCTCTCAAAAAAAAAAAAAAATCCCGCTATTTGGTCATCTTTGGAGATGCAAATTAAGGGACTTTTATTATTATTTCTGTACAGTGCAATATTTAATGCACAAAAGATGTTTGTGAGCTGTGAGATACTGAGACTCCTGAGTAGAATCTTGTTTGCAATGAGGTAAAATGAGAACAACATTTCCTTTAATTCAGCTTTCCCAAACTGATCACAGCATCATTAGCTTTCTGTGGCATCCCTCTCCTTCTATCATGAGCTTTGGCTGCTCACCAGGAGAGCTGACCTCCAGTGATGTTCCTTCCAGTCCTGTTTGCCTGTTGGCTTATATGTCTGAGTTTTCTCTATCCTCAGTCAGGTATGTATGCCCATTTCTCACCTTGGCAAAGGGATTAAACACAGCTCAGACACATGGCATCAATTTTCATTGTAGTAGGAAGGGAGGAAGGGAGGAAGGGAGGAAGGGAGGGAGGGAGGGAGGAAGGAAGGAGTAAAAAAAAGAAAGACAAAATAAAGAAAGAAGGAAAGAAAGAAAGGAAGAAAGAAGAAAGAAAGAAAGGAAGAAGAAAGAAAGGAAGAAGAAAGAAAGAAAGAAAGAAAGAAAGAAAGAAAGAAAAGAAAGAAAGAAAAAGAAAGAAAAAAGAAAGAAAGAAAAAGAAAAGAAAGAAAGAAAGAAAGAAAGAAAGAAAGAAAGAAAGAAACAAACAAATAAAGAAAGAAAGAAAGAAAGAAACAAAGAAAGAAAGAAGAAATAAAAAAGAAATAAAAAAGGAAGAAAGAAATAAAGAACAAAAGAAAGAAATAAAGACAAAAACAGAAAGACAGAAAGAAAGAAAGAAAGAAAGAAGTAAAAAATAAAGAAAGAATGAAAGAAGGAAAGAAAGCAAGAAGGAAGGAAAGAAAGAGAACGAAAGAAGAAAGAAAGAAAGAAAGAAAGAAAGAAAGAAAGAAAGAAAGAAAGAAAGAAAGAAAGAGAGAAAGAAAGAAGAAAGAAAGAAAGAAAGAAAGAAAGAAAGAAAGAAAAGAAAGAAAGAAAAGAAAGAAAGAAAGAAAGAAAAGAAAGAAAGAGAAAGAAAGAAAGAAAAGAAAGAAAGAAGAAAGAAAGAAAGAAAGAAAGAAAGAAAGAAAGAAAGAAAGAAAGAAAGAAAGAAAGAAAGAAAGAAAGAAAGAAAGAAAGAAGAAAGAAAGAAAGAAAGAAAGAAAAGAAAGAAAGAAAGAAAAGAAAGAAAGAAAAGAAAGAAAGAAAGAAAGAAAAGAAAGAAAGAAGAAAGAAAGAAAGAAAGAAAGAAAGAAAGAAAAGAAAGAAAGAAAGAAAGAAAGAAAGAAAGAAAAGAAAGAAAGAAAGAAAGAAAGAAAGAAAGAAAGAAAGAAAGAAAGAAAGAAAAGAAAGAAAGAAAGAAAAAGAAAGAAAGAAAGAAAGAAAGAAAGAAAGAAAGAAAGAAAGAAAGAAAGAAAGAAAGAAAGAAAGAAAGAAAGAAAGAAAGAAAGAAAGAAAGAATATAAGACAAAATAAGACAAAGCAACCCCCCGATTGACTATCCTTTAAGTTCCCTTTTTCGAAGGCTAGAGGAAACTGAGTGAAGTGTTCCTTTATTTTTTCCTAACAATGGAGGTGCAGCCAGGATTCCTTTACTGTCCTTTACCCATACCCAAAGTTCCACCAAGCTACCCGAATGAAACTCTGTGCTTTCATCATTTCACCATGCTCCTGGTGAACCACTTTGGTTCTTTCATTCTCTGCTGCACATTTCCTTCCACCTTCAGGTTCTTGCCAAGTGCCCTTAAAAGTGAACTGTAGTTCTAATACCTTATAAAGCTGGGTCAGAGTTGAAGATAAAATATCAAGGAGGGGTTGGATTTATCTGAATTTATTTTCACCCCTAATGTGTTTATGTGCAAACTAATCTGTTTTATTCAAAAACCTTTTTTTTTTTTTTCATTTCAAGCACATTACTACTGTTCATGACATATTGAAAGCATACATAGCTGAGCAACAGAGAAAAAGAATTTATTCTGAACAGGACTGGGATGGGGAAAGTATTGCATTACTTATAAAATGCAAAGTTGCTGATACAGAGGAAACTTAAGAGAGGGAAAAAAAAACCCAAACCACTACACTCCCTGTGAATAATGGTTAAAATGTGCCATAAATAGAGATCAACCAAGAGTACAGACTGTGTCTGGGCTAGCAAATTCAACAGCATGAGGGAATCCAGCTGAGCTCTGGCACCTGTGTCTGATTTAACTGTTACAGAATCACAGAATGTTAGGGGTTGGAAGTGACCTCGAAAGCTCATCCAGTCCAACCCCCATCCTGCCAGACTAGGAGCACCTAGAGCAGATGACACAGGAATGCACCCAGGCAGGTCTTGAATATCTCCAGAGAGGGAGACTCCATCATCCCCCTGGGCAGCCTGTTGTAGTGTTCAATCACCTTCAACTGTTCCCATGGCTCTTGTCATGGTTTTGGTCCCAGAAAGCTCACAGAGTCAGAGACGTTGCCTGGGCAGAGGTTGGGACCAAGTATTGACTATAGACTATTAAACAACAAGCAGCTTGGATTCAGCATGTGGTGTGGGGGCTAAGAGGTCTCAGCTGGATGGACATGTGCCATCAAACAGTCCCTGTCCTGCTTTATTTACTAGAAGAAATATAACTTCACAGGATCACAGGATGTTAGGAGTTGAAAGGGACCACAGGAGATCATCAAGTGCAACCCCCCTGCAAGAGCAGGACCACAGAATCCAGCACAGGTCACACAGGAATGCATCCAGATGGGGATTTAAAGTCTCCAGAGAAGGAGACTCCACAACCTCTCTGGGCAGCCTCTTCCAATGCTGTGTCCCTCACACTGAAGCAGTTTCTCCTCATGTTGAGGTGGAACCTCCTGTGCTGGAGTTTATATCCATTGCTCCTTGTCCTATCCCAGGGTGCAAGTGAGCAGAGCCTGTCCCCTCCCTCTTGACCCCCAACCCTCAGATATTTAGAAACATTAATTAAATCTCTTCTCAGTCTTCTGTCCTCCAGAATAAAATCTCCCAGGGCTCTAGCATCAAATTGCCTCTTGGTTTAATACAGAAAAACCAAGAAATGTAAATTCGCTTCAATTGATTTTCAGTTGTGGTTTAGAAATATCTTAAAACCTGATTGATAGACAGTTTCTGGGGCAGGAAACTCTGTGCACAGGTTGGTATGGTGAAAATAATCCACAGCTATACTAATTTTTCAAAGCAACCAAAAAAAAAATCTTTTGATGGCAGCGGTAGAATGAGATGAGACCTAAGAATTGGTTTTAATATTTTACCTTCTCCCATTGAAATAAAACCTTATTTTGTATAATTAAGTCCTTATTATCTGTTAACTAGAAGTATAATAATTTTCTGACTTGAGTAGCAAAAGGCTGTGACCAGTGATAGAAAAAGTTTCTCCCTTTCTGATACGAATCTATTAAATATGTTTTCTCTGTTTCTCATTACAATGGACTTGGTTCCTTCAGAATTAGGTTAAACCTGATTGTACTTTGCTTTTGGTTTCCATATGTTAATTCTTCCATGTTGTCATCACTCTCTTTAAGTTGAAAGATCATAGAATCATAGAATCACTCAGGGTTGGGAGGGACCACAAGGATCATCCAGTTCCAACCCCCCTGCCATGGGCAGGGACAGGATGGCATCCAGAGGGACCTGGACAAGCTGGAGAGGTGGGGGCCAAGTGAACCTCATGAGGATAACAAGAACAAGTACAGGGTTCTGCACCTAGGCCAGGACAATCCTCACTATCAATACAGACTGGGGGAGGAGGTGATAGAAAGCAGCCCTGAGGAAAAGGATTTGGGGGTGCTGATGGATGAGAAGCTGGGCAGGAGCAGGCAGTGTGAGCTTGCAGCACAGAAGGCAAATCACAGCCTGGGCTGCATCCAAAGCAGCATTGCCTGCAGAACCAGAGAGGTGATTCTGACACTTTGCTCTGCTCTGCTGAGACCTTCCCTGGAGTACTGTGTGCAGATCTGGAGCCCTCAATATAGGAAGGACATGGACCTGATGGAGAGGGTCCAGAGGAGGGCCATGAAAATGCTCAGGGGGTTGGAGCAACTCTGCTATGAGGACAGGCTGAGGGAGCTGGGGGTGTTCAGCCTGGAGAAGAGGCTCCAGGGAGACCTAATAGCAGCATGCCAGTACCTGAAGGGAGTTACAGGAAGGCTGGAGAGAGACTGTTTGCAATGGCCTGCAGGGACAGGATGAAGGACAATGGCTTCAAACTAGAGCAGAGCAGATTTAGATTGGATGTTAGGAACAGGTTCTTTGACATGAGGGTGGTGGAACACTGGAACAGGTTGCCCAGGGAGGTGGCTGGGGCCCTGTCCCAGGAGACATTCAAAGTGAGGCTCAGAAGGGCTCTGGGCAACCTGATCTAGGTGGGGATGTCCCTTTTGAGGGCAGGGGGGGTTAGACTGGATGACCTTTGGAGGTCCCTTCCAAACCAGACTATTCTATGAATCTGTGATTCTGTGATTCTGTGATTTTGTGATACAATGATTCTATCATTATATGCTATCATTCTATATTCATGCTATGATTCTATCATTCTGCATTCTGTGATTCCATGATTCTATGATTCTGTGATTCTATGACTCTGTGATTCTATGGTTCTATGATTCTGTGATTCTATCATTCTATCATTCTGTGATTCTCTGGTTCTCTGATTCTCTGATTCTGTGATTCTCTGATTCTATCATTCTGTGATTCTCTGATTCTATGGTTCTGTGATTGAGGATGCATACAATGTGGTCACTGTATGAGTCTTATCTATAACACTGACAGAGATTTAGGCAATGAATTTTAGCTGGTTCCTTGTATGCCCATCTGGAGAAACTTAGATGCCATAACAGCTACATGGCTGGGATATTAAAGTAGGTTCTGGGACTTTCCAGAGTTCATAGGATGTTAGGGGTTGGAAAGGACCTTTAAAGATGATCGAGTCCAGAGGAGGACCATAGAATCCAGCACAGGTCACACAGGAATGCATCCAGAGTTCATCCCCTGCAGAATGAGTGCTTTGAGAGTCTGGGCATTTAACTACCTTAAGAATCTAAACCTAATCTGTTTTCCTTTCTGTAATCATGGC
Source organism: Indicator indicator (assembly GCF_027791375.1). Classification (NCBI taxonomy): domain Eukaryota; kingdom Metazoa; phylum Chordata; class Aves; order Piciformes; family Indicatoridae; genus Indicator; species Indicator indicator. The sequence continues at coordinate 4,304,490 of NC_072011.1, read as the reverse complement.
TCTGTTTTAGTTTGTATTTTCCACTTCTCCCACTATGATGGGACATGGGATGTTGTCCTCATAACCTAACGCTGCAAATCCATTTGAAGCCAGCAAAATTCCCTGTCTCCTCCTGAGTTCCTGCACACTCATATGCTTTCTGAAAATGAGTAAATGTGTATTGAGAGATTTGATTGCCTTTTCATTTCCCCAAAACACAGCTTTGTGCTGAAATGACAGGAGCATTTCACTCTGCAAGGCCCTTTTTAAATCCATATTTTAGCATGATTACTTCACTGCAGTGCCAGAACAATGATCTTTACCCTTTTTGGTGGTTTTTTTCAACACTATGAGCACCAAGTTCCCTTCAAATACCTTAGCATCCAAATACTGTGCTGCCTCATGTAAGTTAAGTATGTGCTTCAATATCTCCCTGTACTGGGATTCAAATGCTGAGTTATTTTAGCACTGCTGTTCCTCAGCCAAGTTATTTATGAGCCAATAATATCCAGGGAACAGTACAAGGCCTAGAATAAAGTCCATGCAATGAAGAGTTTATAAAGTAGACATAAGCAAAGCTAAGAATAGATACACATGGACACAGGAGTTATCACCACTGTCACTCACAGATGACAAGGACTCTGGAATCACTAGATGATGGAATGTGGCCAGAGAAGGGCCATGAGGATGATCAGAGGGCTGGAGCTCCTCTCCTATGGAAACAGACTGAGAGAGTTGGGGCTGTTCAGTCTGGAGAAGAGAAAGCTCTTAGGTGACCTTCTTGTGGCCTTCCAGGATCTGAAGGGGGCTACAAGAAAGCTGGGGAGGGACGTTTGAGGGTGTCAGGGAGTGATAGAACTAGGGGGAATGGAATAAAGCTGGGAGTGCGGAGATTCAGGCTGGATGTGAGGAAGTTCTTCAGCATGAGAGTGGTGAGAGCCTGGAATGGGTTGTCCAGGGAGGTGGTTCAGACCCCATCCCTGGAGGTGTTTAAGGCCAGGCTGGATGAGGCTCTCAAATTCTTGAAGTATCAGGTAGTGATAGGATTAGGAGGAATGGAGCAAAACTAGAAGTGGGGAGATTCAAATTGGATGTTAGGAAGAAATTCTTCCCCATGAGGGTGGTGAGACACTGGCACAGGTTGCCCAGGGAGGTGGTGGAAGCCTCATCCCTGGAGGTTTTTGCAGCCAGGCTGGATGTGGTTCTGAGCAACCTGCTGTAGTGTGAGGTGTCCCTGTCCATGGGAGGGGGGTTGGAACTAGATGATCCTTGAGGTCCCTTCCAACCCTGATAATTCTGTGATTCTATGACTTGAATGTAGCCTAAAACTTAGCCAAGTCAGCTGAAATTCTCATGAGTTTTGTAAATCCTTCTCCCACCTCACCTTAGAATTGAGTTCTGTGCTGTTTTCCATGATACCACACTGCACAGTTTTTGATCATGTTTTAGAACAAGCAGCTTTTGAAATTGTTTGGGGTTGGGATTTATTTTTTTTCCCCCCACCATTTCAAGTATTTGTTTCATAGAATCTGTACTTTGGGAGTGACAGAGCACTGGAACAGGCTGCTCAGAGAGGTTGTAGAGTCTCCTCTGGAGACTTTCAAAGCCCACCTGGATGCTGTCCTGTACAACCTGATCTAACTCAACCTGTTTTAGCAGAGAGGTTAGACTAGATGATCCCCAAAGGTCCCTTCTAATCCCTACCTGGGTCTGCAAAAACACATCCTGCCCTGATCTGGGTCTGACCATCACAAGTGATCTCCGCACCACTGTCAGATTCTTAAGTGAAGCACTTGCCAGTATCAGACAGCAGATTTCTCCCTCAGGGACACAACAAACACAGCTCAGCACAGATAAAACACTCCACTTAACCATGCAAACTAATGGAGGCTGGGTTGCTATGTTACAGGAAGAAAGATTTGATATCATAGCCATGAAGGCTGATTTTCAGCTTTTTAAAAGCATGTTTGGCTGCTGCAGCAAAACACAGTAGCCTGAGAGCTGCAGTGTCTCAATCAACTCACTCTTTAGGGTGAATCCAGAATTCTGAGTGTTACTCCTTACCCAAAAGCTGCACTCTCCTCCAGAGATAAAAAATGTGACCATAAAAATACTGCTTCTAAATTCCTAGGCAAGCAGAAGGGTGAGGAAGGCAAGACTGTAGCAGCCTGAGGGAAAACTTACATGAGAGCATTGTAGGGCAGTTCTGAGAAAGCCTAAAAGTTCAGCAGCCAGGAAATTCAAGGCTAAGTCTGTTCTTTCAAACTCCCCCAGGCTTGTGCAAGTATGAAAATGCAGAGATAAGGCAGCTTATGGCCCTCTAACATTGCCTTGCTTATGGAGCCCAAAGAAAACAGGAGATGTGACATAGAGTATTGCAAAAGTGGTAGCTAACTGGAAAGTGTTGAGCACTTTTAAGCATAGAATTGAAAAACCTTCAGAAATGAGGCTTTTAGTTTCCATATGTTAATTCTTCCATCTTGTCATCAATCTCTTTAAGTTGAAAGATCATAGAATCAGTCAGGGTTGGAAGGGACCTCAAGGATCATCCAGTTCCAACCCCCCTGCCATGGGCAGGGACACCTCACACTACAGCAGGTTGCTCACAGCCACATCCAGCCTGGCCTTAAACACCTCCAGGGATGAGGCTTCCACCACCTCCCTGGGCAACCTGTGCCAGTGTCTCACCACCCTCATGGGGAAGAATTTCTTCCTGACATCTAATCTGAATCTCCCCATTTCTATTTTTGTTCCATTCCCCCTAGTCTTATACTGATTATTCCTCTTTAGAATTATTCCTCTTTAGAAGAGAGGTTCTGCCAGCTCCTTTATTCACCATGATGCAAAATTCAGGGCATCCTCATCTTCAGGAAATTCTCCTTGTTTAAAATGGAAGAGCAACAGCCAAGTAAGTACATTATATTTTGCAAACATATCTGTAATAATAATAATAATAAATATATACCAATACTAATGGTAATCATCTTTAAACACCATGATTTTATTTACCTAGCTAGTGCCCAAACATGGCAGAGAAAAAGTTCCTAACCGGAAAAATATACAAACAAATTTTCCTGCAGCAGAGATATCAGGAGCCATGAGGGAACCCACAGAATCAAGATCAAGCATCCAAACGAGCTGGGATGAGAGAATGTCAGCAGCAAGTGTAAACCTAATGTAGGTTTCCCACACATGACAAAGTGAATTGTGCATTGCTGGTTTGTTGCAGAGGACCCTGTAACTGCAGCCAAAACTGTCTCTGCATCACTGCTTCCACAGAATTGGCACAACTCCTGTTTCTGGGTACCCACTGGAACTTCCATAGAGATAATTCAGCAAAGTTCACTGATGGTACAAAACTGGGGGGTGGCTGACACCTGTCAGGCTGTGCTGGCATCCAACCAGAGCTGGACAGGCTGACAGCTGGCTGCAGGCAAACCTCAGGGAGTTCAATAAGGACAAGGTCAGGGTCCTGCATCTGGGGAGGAATAACAGCAGGCACCAGGACAGGTTAGAGGCTGCCCTGCTGGAGAGCAGCTCCATGGAGAAAGACTTTGGAGTGCTGGTGGACAGCAAGTTCTGCATGGGACAGCAATGTGCCCTTGTGGCCAAGAGAGCCAATGGGATCCTGGGGTGCAGCAAGCAAAGTGTGGCCAGCAGGGCTAGGGAGGTTCTTCTACCTCTCTACTCTGCCCTGCTGAGACCACAGCTGCAATCCTGTGTCCAGTTTTGGGCTCCCCAGTTCAAGAGAGACAGAGACCTGCTGGAGAGAGTCCAATGGAGAGCCATGAGGATGCTTAGGGGACTTGAGCATCTCCCCTGTGAAGAGAGCCTGAGAGCCCTGGGGCTGTTTAGTGTGGAGAAGAGAAGACTGAGAGGGGATCTGATCAATATCTCTCAACAGCTGAGGGGTGGGTGTCAAGTGGAGGGGGTCAGGCTCTTTTCAGTGGTTCACAGTGATAAGACAAGGAACAACAGAGACAAACTAGAACACAGAAGATTTCAGCTCCACACGAGGAGAAACTTCTTTGGAGTGAGGGTGACAGAGCCCTGGAACAGGCTGCCCAGAGGTTGTGGAGTCTCCTTCTCTGGAGACTTTCCAAACCCAGCTGGATGCATTACTGTGCAGACTCCCCTGGGTAATCCTGCTTTGCAGGGGGTTTGGACTTGATGATCTCTGGATCCAACCTCTAATGTGATTCTGTGAAAGCTTTCCATTTAACAAGCTCTTTTTGATGCATTTGAAAATTTTGTGGAGGCATCTCACATTCTCAGTCTAAATTACTGAAATAAGCAATCCTCTCATCAAAGACTGCTAATATGGCCAGCCTGCTGGCTTCCAGCTGCTTGGTTACTGAGAGAAACTGGGACTGAGCCTTACCAGATACTATACTGAGCTGAAGCTTCAGAGAGAGATTTGGCTTTGACAAATGCCTCCATCACATCAAGAGCCTGGAATATTTTCAAAGAACCAAGGGAAACTAAGAAATTAAGAAGGAGTTACAAAGTACTGGGCTGAGCTATGTTTTTAAGCTCGAGGTGAGAAGAAAGTTCTTCCCAGAAAGAGTAATTGGCCAATGGAATGTGCTGCCCAGGGAGGTGGTGGAGTCACCATCCCTGGAGGTGTTCAAGAAAAGCTTGGATGTGGCACTTGGAGCCATGGTTTAGTTGTCAGGAGGTGTTAGGTGATAGGTTGGACTTGATGATCTCTGAGGTCTTTCCTAACCTGGTTGATTCTGTGCCCAGGTGCAACCACATTTCACAATCCCTGATATTTTCTAGGAATGGTTAAAAAAAGAGCAAAACCAACCAACCAAAGGAAAAAAAAAAACCAAACAAACCAAACCAAAATAACAACTTCTCAGCATAGTTGTGTGCTTTCCTTTTCTGCAGAGCCATCTTCCCATTTTCTACCTCCACCCCTATCTCAGTGCTTTGTTGCTTTTGAGCATACCATAAAGATCTCTGTGAATTCAGGGAATAATTTTATTTTACTTTTTTGTGACACATTACCATGTCATGTTTTGGGAGTGCATTCATCTTTTGGGGTGCTGATGGATGAGAAGTTCAGTATGAGCCAGCAGTGAGCACTTGCAGCCTGAAAAGCCAACCAGAGCCTGGGCTGCAGCAAGAGAAGCATAGCCAGCAGGTCAAGGGAGGGGATTCTCCCCCTCTGCTCTGCTCTGGTGAGACCCCACCTGGAGTACTGTGTCCACTTCTGGATCCTCTATTACAAGAAAAATCTGGAGGTGCTGGAAGGTGTCCAGAGAAGGGCCACAAGGATGAGCAGAGGGCTGGAGCTGCTCTCCCATGCAGACAGACTGAGAGAGTTGGGGCTGTTCAGTCTGGAGAAGAGAAGGCTCTGAGGAGACCTTCTTGTGGCCTTCCAGTATCTGAAGGGGGCTACAAGAAAGCTGGGGAGGGACTTTTTAAGGTGTCAGGGAGTGATAGGACTGGGGGGAATGGAACAAAGCTGGAAGTGGGGAGATTCAGGCTTGACATGAGGAAGAAGTTCTTCCCCATGAGAGTGGTGAGTGCTAAAGTGCCTCAGCTCCCTCAGGCTCTCTTCATAAGGAAGATGTTCCACTCCCTTCATCATCCTCATGGCTCTGTGCTGGACTCTTTCAAGTAGCTCCCTGTCTTTCTTGAGCAGAGGGGCCCAGAGCTGGCACAGTACTCGAGATGCAGCCTCACCAATGCAGAGTAGAGAGGGAGAAGAACCTCTCTGGACCTACTGGTCACAGCCCTTCTAATCCATCTCAGAATGGCATTGGCCTTCTTGGCCACAAGAGCACATTGCTGGCTCATGGTCACCCTTCCATCCATCAGGACCCACAGGCCCATTGTTCCTTGTCTTATCACTGTGCACCACGCAAAAGAGCCTGGCCCCCTCCACTTGACACCCACCTCTTACATATTGATAGACAGTGATCAGATCCCCTCTCAGTCTTCTTTTCTCCACACTAAACAGCCCCAAGGCTCTCAGTCTCTCTTGCCAGGGGAGATGCTCAAGACCCCTAAGCATCCTCTCTGTTGGATTCTCTCCACCAGGTCTCTGCTGGATGGAGAGAGACTGTTTACAAAGCACTGTAGAGATAAGAGAAATGGCAAAGGCTTCAAACTAGAGAAGAACAGAATTAGACTGGATGTTAGGAACAAGTTCCTTGTCATGAGGATATTAGAACACTGGAACAGGTAGCCCAGAGAGGTGGTTGGGGCCCCATCCCTGGAGATATGCAAAGTGAGGCTCAGAAAGGCTCTGGGCAACCTGACCTAGTTGGGGATGTTCCTACTGGCTGCAGGGGGGGTTGGACTGGATGATCTTTGGAGGTCCCTTCCAATCCAGACCATTCTATGATTCCATGATTCTGTGATTCTCTGATTCTGTGATTCTCTGATTCCATGGTTCTATGATTCTCTGATTCTATAATTCTCTGATTCTATGATTCTAAGATGCTATCATTCTATGATTTTGTGGTTCTATGATTCTGTGATTCTATGATTCTGATTCTGTGTCTCTACCATTCTCTGATTTTATGATTCTATGATTCTCTGATACTATGATTCTCTATTTCTATGATTCTATGGTTCTGTGATTCTCTGATTCTCTGACTTTATGATTCTCTGATTCTATGTGGTGTACATGAGCACAGCTTACCAGCCTTCAGTACTGCAGCAGGGCCTCTACCACCTCTACCAGCTCAGCATTTCCAGCTACTGCAAGTGTCCTACATCATACCCCAAGATCAGCATTTCCACCACCTGTATTAAAGGCTACCTAAAAATATATTTGTTTTATCAGTATGTATTCAGGCAGATAAACTGAGTTCTGGAAATAAGAGGTAATATACTAATGATTAATTGGTTGCAAAGAACAAAAGATAAAAGAAATACCTTTGTAGCCACCGTTGCTTGCATCAGCTCTGGGACTAACTGATAGCTTTTGCAGCAAGCAAAGCTGGTTAATATGAAATTACTTTCTCAATGAAAACATGCCAGGGGTAACACTTCCCATAAAAGGAAGAAGTGGTAAAAAGATAACTGTGTGTAAAAGATAAGGGTGTAGAACAACTTCAACACTTTTTATGCTGGCGCTATATGAGCACACCTTTCCTGGGCAGGGAACAATACCTGCATAGATAAAACTGGCTACAGCCAACCTCTGCTGAATGCAGCTGAGGAGTGGTGATGAGGATTCATCATAAAATCATAGAATTGTTAGGGTTGGAAGGGACCTCAAGGATCATTGAGTCCCAACCCCCCTGCCATGGGCAGGAACACCTCACACTACAGCAGGTTGCTCACAGCCACATCCAGCCTGGCTGCAAAAACCTCCAGGGATGAGGCTTCCACCACCTCCTTGGGCAACCTGTGCCAGTGTCTCACCACTCTCATGGGGAAGAACTTCACACTAGATCAGGAAATGATGCAGCAAGGCTGGTACCAGATTCAGGGTTGAAGCAGAAGTGAGAAAGCTCAAACAAAGAGAACATTTACTTCTCAAAAGGGAGCTTATAATGATACAAAATTTTCCAGTGGTTCACATGAGATCTGCACAGGAATATCTAGCTCATGAATACGAGCTCATGAATATGGGAGCTATAAAAAAAAAAAAAAATCTGAGATTTCTATGGTGGAAGGGTACAATAAGATTAAAAAAAAAAAGGATAATTGATGGGTTGAAATAGAATGTGTCAGGCAAAAATAGTTAAACAGTTTCTAAATTGGATGAGCAGTGCCTCACTTAAATTGCAATTGCAAATAAGAGAAGATATTTGCACTCAGCTTAATTACTGTAGCAGAGAAGGTCTGCAAGGCAGGGCCATTTGCTTGTAGATAATTAAATATGAGATGTGAGAAAGCTTAACAAAAATGTAAATATTAAACTAGCACAATTTTCCTGTTCTGATCTTGTTTCTCCCTCTCAGAAGAATTTTTTATGTGTCTCCTCTCCTCCCCCCCTCCAAAAAAAAAAAAAGGCAGATGAGTCAGACTGCTCAGTGCAGAAATCTCAGCTTTGTTGTTTTAAAGAGATTTTTTTTTCCCCCATGATTTGCTGTTCTTCTGTTTACACACACACACATACACTCACACAAGATAATTCTTTCAAACCTGGGGAAGAAAAAAAAATAATAAATGTTCTCTTTGCCTTGGGATAGATCAGAGTAAGAAATATTTGCACAGAGGAAGGCTTGTTTGCCTTTTTAGTGGGGTGGGACAGCTCCCCAGAGGGCCATGCTGAGGTGCTGAACAAGGGCAAGGGAGAAGCTGATGTATTTGCACCTCTTCATCTTGTCTTGTTTAGTCCTAACCTCCTCACTGTTCCTGGACACCCTTCCCATTGCTATCACCTCACTTCACTGTGTGCTAAGTAGTGCACACACTTGTGATAATTTCCTTCTCTTTGGTGTTTTTCTTGTCAATGTCAGCTCTGGGGAGGCCACACCTTGTGTGTTGTGTCCAGTTTGGGGCACCTCAATCCAAGAGAGATGTGGAGGTGCTGGAGACAGTGCAGAGGAGGGCAAGGAAGCTGGGGAAGGACCTGGAGAATAAATCTGATGAAGAGAGACTGAAGGAGCTGGGGATGGTTAGTTTGGAAAAGAGGAGGCTGAGGAGAGACCTCATTGCTGTCTACAACTATCTGAAGGAGGTTGTGGAGAGGTTGGTGCTGGTCTCTTCTCCCAGGGAATTAGTGATAGAACAAGAGGGAATGACCTCAAGCTGTGACTGGGCAGGTTTAGACTGGACATTAGGAAACATTTTTTCATGGCAAGAGTGGTCAGGGATTGGAATGTGCTGCCCAGGGAGGTGGTGGAGTCCCCAAGCCTGGATGTGTTTGAAGGTGGTTTGGATGTGGTGCTTGGGGATATGGTTTAGGGGTGACCCTTGTAGAGTAGGGTTGTGGGTTGGACTTGGTGATCCTGAGGGTCATTTCCAACCTGAATATTTCTGTGATTCTGTGATTCTGTGACAGTGAAGATTTTGCTCTTTTCCCAACCTGTGGAGCATGGCAAATTGCTTTATCATTGTCCAAGCAGAGGCTGAATGGTCACACTCACACCACTCTCCATCACCACAGCTTGCTCACAACACCACAGAAGGTTTACCTTTATTTTTGCTTTTCATTTGGTATCAACATTATACAGTTTCAGCAGCCCACACTCAGCTTCCTTTTCAGCTTCTTAGGACTGTGCCTGACATTTCATCTTTCCACATTTGAGAGTGATTCAGTTCCCCCAGCCCACCTGCAGAGCAAGGGCTAGCACTGTGCACAGCACAAATCTGCCATTGTGCTGACAGCTTATCAAATAAGCAGTAAGGGGCAGCTGCCTAGGCTTGGAGGCTTTCTTCTTCAGTGAGTTTGGGAACAAACAAGGTGATAGTATAGGAATATAGGAGGGACATGGAGCTGGTGGAGAGGGTCCAGAGGACAGCCTCGAAAATGCTCAGGGGGTTGGAGCAGCTCTGCTATGAGGACAGGCTGAGGGAGCTGGGGGTGTTCAGCCTGGAGAAGAGGAGGCTCTGGGGAGACCTAATAGCAGCCTGCCAGGACCTGAAGGGGGCTACAGGAAGGATGGAGAGAGACTGTTTGCAAAGGCCTGCAGGGGCAGGACGAGGGACAATGGCTTCAAACTAGAGAAGAGCAGATTTAGATTGGATGTCAGGAGGGTGATGAAACACTGGAACAGATTGCCCAAGGAGGTGGTTGAGGCTCCTTCCCTGGAGGTACTCTAGGTAAGGCTCAACAGGGCTCTGGGCTGCCTGATCTAGTTGGGGATGTCCCTGCTGACTGCAGGGAGGTCAGACTGGATGACCTTTGGAGGTCCCTTCTGGCCTGGACCATTCTATGATTCTATGACTTGGTAATGGTCAGTTAGTACCCCACAGACAGACCAAGGAGTAGGTTGCTTTTGAGATAGCTCTCTGTCTGCCTAAGACAAAAGAGGAGCCTGCAGTCTTGTGGAACAAGATGTTTGAACAGGCTCTCAGATGTAAGGCTATGGCTACTGATCATAGATCATTCAGTCCAATCCTCCTGCCAGGGCAGGACCATAGAATCTAGCACAGGTCACACAGGAATGCATCCAGAAGAGTTTGGAAAGTTTCCAGAGGAGGAGACTCCACAACCCCCCTGGGCAGCCTGTTCCAGGGCTCTGTCACCCTCACTCCAAAGAAGTTTCTCCTCATGTTGAGCTGAAATCTTCTGTGTTCTAGTTTGAACCCATTGTTCCTTGTCTTATCACTGTGCACCACCCAGCAGAGCCTGGCCCCCTCCACTTGATCCCCACCCCTCAGCTATTGAGAGACGTTGATCAGATCCCTCTCAGCCTTCTCTTCTCCACACTAAACAGCCCCAGGGCTCTCAGGCTCTCTTCCCAGGGGAGATGCTCAAGTCCCCTAAGCATCCTCCTGGCTCTCTGTTGGACTCTCTCCAGCAGGTCTCTGTCTCTCTTGAACTGGGGAGCCCCAAACTGGACACAGGATTGCAGCTGTGGTCTCAGCAGGGCAGAGCAGAGGGGGAGCAGAACCTCCCTACCCCTGCTGGCCACACTTTGCTTGCTGCACCCCAGGATCCCATTGGCTCTCTTGGCCACAGGTCTCCTTTGTTTTTTCAATGAATTAAACAAAAAAAAAAAATCAACAAACCAAAACATTTACTTTCTGTGTGCAACTATGTAACTGTTGTGCTTTAAGTTTCTCTACCTTGCATCTTTACTTCTCAGAGCTTTGTGCCATCACCAAACACAGGCAGCTGGGGAGCTAGAACAGAAATAAAAAAAAGCCTCCAAAAACTTTTCACTGCAAGCTGCTGGAAAGCAACATAACAGAGAAATGCTCTCTTGGGAAGCACTGGACTGCCTTTTTCTCTCAGGCTAAAATTAAAGGTAATCCTTACTGCAAGTGGGGTCATTTTTGTGTACAGCTAAACATAACACCCAGCCCCCCCATGGGATTTCACCTCAAGCATCTGCTGGGTGGTGTCCTGTCACATGGAGGTCCTTCAGACAGAATGCTTTCCAGGATATCTGAGAAGGCAGCAATGCTTTTGAGGATTGTCTTCATCTGGATGTTGCCAAACATTAAAAAAAAAAAAAAAAAAAAAAAAAGGACAGAAATACTAAACAGAAATGATTAAAAGATACCAGGAAAAAAATTCCCAAGTGTGACAATTCTCAGAATTCATAACATTTCTTCAAGGGCTGCTGCTGCTACTAGCTGAGGGCTCAAGCTCCAAGCTGTCTGGCTGCAATCTCACTTCCAGGCTATTTCAAAGGCACCCTGCTGGAGCTGCATTTCCTAACGAGCTGAGAAGCTTACTCACTACTTACTGTGGGAATTATTGATTGTCAAACTGGACAGAGACTTTAGGAATCCATCAGCCAGGGTCCAAACCAGGATCAGTGTAACGACATTCTTGAACCGTGTCACAGACAGCTCCTCTTTAGTTCATCTATCTTCATCCAGCCCTCTTCCAACAGCAGCCCAGCTCCTCCAGGCTGGCTGAGTAAGCTGCACTGTACATGTTGGCTGCAGGTACAAACAGTTGCTTCCTGCCCTGGAGGGATGGAGTTTCTGCAAGTCTTTGGAAGCACTTAAAGGTAGCCTACTTTTCCTCATGTGAGCTCTTGAGCTGCTTCTGTCACCTCCCCTTCCAGGGAGATGGATCTGCAGACCACTAACAAACACATTGCATCCTATTGCTCACTTCTGAGTCTCTGGGGGCTCATGACACACAGTGACCCCCAGTGAAAGAACAATTGCATCAGATTTTGTTCTCAGAGGTGTACAGATCACTTAAACCTTCGACTGACTGATTCTCCAGCACACCCCAAGAGACTTCCTGTAGTATTTCTTAAACGCAAGAATTTAGTGGATTTTCTTTTTCCCCAACATAGGATAAATTCTTTTTCCACATTCTACTCTCAACTTGTTTCAATACTGTTACAAATCAGTGGGATTCTGAGCAGATCAAGCAGTTCAACAAGACTAAGTGCAGGGTCCTGCATCTGGGTCGGGGTAATCCAAAGCACTGATATAGGTTGGGCAGGGACTGGCTGGAGAGCAGCCCTGAGGAGAGGGACTTGGGAGTGCTGGTGGACAAGAAGCTCAACAGGAGCCAGCAGTGAGCATTTGCAGCCCAGAAAGCCAACCAGAGCCTGGGCTGCATCAGGAGAAGTGTGGCCAGCAGGGCAAGGGAGGGGATTCTCCCCCTCTGCTCTGCTCTGGTGAGACCCCACCTGGAGTACTGCATCCAGTTCTGGAGCCACTATTATGACAAGTATCTGGAGGTGCTGGAACATGTCCAGAGAAGGGCCATGAGGATGATCAGAGGGCTGGAGCTGCTCTCCTATGCAGACAGACTGAGAGAGTTGGGGCTGTTCAATCTGGAGAAGAGAAGGCTCCGAGGTGACCTTCTTGTGGCCTTCCAGTATCTGAAGGAGGCTGCAAGAAAGCTGGGGAGGGACTTTTTAGGATATCAAGGAGTGATAGGACTGGGGGGAATGGAGCAAAACTAGAAATGGGTAGATTCTTCCTAATAACCAGTCTGAATCTCCCAACTTCTAGTTTTGTTCCATTCCCCTTAGACCTATCACCACTCCTATCACCCTAAAAAGTCCCTCCCCAGCTTTCTTGTAGCCCTCTTCAGATGCTGGAAGGCCACAAGAAGGTCTCCTCAAAGCCTTCTCTTCTCCAGACTGAACAACCCCAACTCTCTCAGTCTGTCTCCATAGGAGAAGAGCTCCAGCCCTCTGATCATCCTCATGACCCTTCTCTGGGCATGTTCCAGCATGTCCATAACTTTCTTGTTCACCATTCTATGAACCCCTATCTAGTCACAGCAACACACAGCCTAATTAGAAATAACATTTTCTTCCTCTGACAAAACACAAAATGATACAGGATCCTTGCACAGCAAGGTCACCAGCATTGATTGAATGCATAACCTGGCCAGTGCCCTAGCAGAGAGTGGCTTAGAATCAAAGAATCATAGAATCAGCCAGGTTGGAAGAGACCTCCAAGATCAGCCAGTCCAACCAATCACCCAGCCCTATCCAATCAGCTAGACCATGGCACTAAGTGCCTCATCCAGGCTTCTCTTGAACATCTCCAGGGATAGTAACTCCACCACCTCCCTGGGCAGCCCATTCCAATGGGCAATCTCTCTCTCTGTGAAGAATTTCCTCCTAATCTCCAGCCTATACCTCCCCTGGCACAACTTGAGACTGTGTCCCCTCATTCTGCTGCTTGTTGCCTGGAGAAGAGACCAACCCCCACCTGGCTTGCTCAGGAAGCTTCCAGTCACTGAAATGTGCCTGGAGCAATGTGGTTTTGGTCTCACACAAACATCTCACCTGGGAAAGGTGCCACAAATGTTCCTGCAGACATGAGGATCAATTGGTGGCAAGCATGGATTGTGAAATGATTAGTTATACAATACACATTTGGGTCTCCTGAGTGACAGAACTAGGCTATTGATATCTGCACAGGAGGAAGTATTGCAGCCTTTTAGTTTGAACAGCTGCAAAGAACCTCACATCTCTGGAATTCTTTTGTTTCTCATTGACCTTTTTAAATACTCTAATATTTTTTTTTTTCCCACTCAGAAATGAACACCCATTCACTGGAAACCCTTAGAGCACTTTGAAATTCTGTACTGGAGATCTGTTGTTATTTCCTCTTGGTACCAATCTGCCTTGTGCATTGTGACTGAACTGAGGTATCCCATAAGTACCCAAGTTGCCACACCTGGAGTCCTGTGTCCAGTTCTGGGCCCCTCAGTTCAAGAGAAATGTTGAGATGCTGGAACATGTCCAGAGAAGGGCAAGAGGGCTGGGGAGGGATCTGGAGCACAGCCCTGTGAGGAGAGGCTGAGGGAGCTGGGGGTGTTTAGCCTGGAGAAGAGGAGGCTCAGGGGAGACCTCATTGCTGTCTACAACTACCTGAAGGGAGGTTGTAGCCAGGAGGGGTTTGGTCTCTTCTCCCAGGCAACCAGCACCAGAACAAGAGGACACAGCCTCAAGTTGCACCAGGGGAGGTTCAGGCTGGATGGTAGGAAGAAATTCTTCCCAGAAAGAGAGATTGGCCATTGGAATGTGCTGCCCAGGGAGGTGGTGGAGTCACCATCCCTGGAGGTGTTCAAGAGGGGATTGGATGAGGCACTTAGTGCCATAGGTTAGTTGATTAGATGGTGTTGGGTGACAGGTGGAACTTGATGATCTCTGAGGTCTTTTCCAACCTGGTTAATTCTGTGATTCTGGTTCTTTAATCAATGAACATGACAGAATTTCAAGCAAAATGAAATTCTTTAAGTGAAGCAACAGAGGGCCCTGAAGAATAAATCTTATGAAGAGCAACTGAAGGAGCTGAGGCTGTTTAGTTTGGGAAAGAGGAGGCTGAGGGGAGACGTCATTGCTCTCTACAACTACCTGAAAGGACATTGTGGAGAGGCTGCTGCTGGTCTCTTTTCTCACAGACACTTGGCTGTGCATTCCCTTAAATAGAAGAATACAAGGAAACAGAATAGAATAAAGAATTACAATATCCTGGAAGGAACTGCCCATCCCTTGGGACTTTCTAGCTTTTGCAGGACTTTTCTTTGTGGTTGTACCAATTAACTCTTGATTTCCCTTAAATCTACCACATTTGTCTTTAAAGCTCAAGCATTAGTAAGTTATTAGAGGGGGAAAAAGCTTGGAAGGATTCATACAAGAATTAAGTAAAAAGAAAGATGAAGAAAAAAAAAAAAGAAGAGAATCCATAAGAGCTGGAAAACAGAGAATACATCACATAAACATACATCACATAAACTATAGGTGAAAATGTTTGCTACAGTATGAAGGGGGAACTTTAGCCTAGAACCTGACTACAAAGTCTGAAAGTAAATTAAATTACCATTGGATGCAAAAGGAAAATAATGCTAAGCTCTATAGAATTCATTGGATTGCTAATGGGGATATAGAGAAGAGGCATAAACAGATCTTTTTCTTTTCTTCTGTCACTTCTGCTTGCAAATTTCCTCTCTCTCTCCTGTGGCCTTGCCAGGGGATCTCTGTTTTGACTACTGTGTGAGGTAACAGGAAAGAGGGAGGGAGTGGGGGAGGAGGTAAATGGGTCCCCTGGATCCATCCAGGGGGGGTCTGAAGAGTTTCTGTGTTGTGTATATATATATCATACGTTGTATGTTTTGTATATGCTCATTTCATTTCGTATTTCTAGATTCTAGTTTGCTTGTAAATAGAGCTTCAGTTGCTTCCATCTCAAATGGAGCCGGTCTGACAATTTTATCTTTAGGGGGTAAGCCTCTCAATTCACTTGGAGGGTAATTTCAACCCACCACCATATTTCATTTAAGCTGCTTTCCAAAAAAAAAAAAAAAAATGTATTCTTCCAAAGCAATGCTTGGGTTTTCCCATTTCTTCCACTACAGAGGAAAACTTGCTTACTGGGGAAAAATAAATAAATAAATAAATTCACTACTATTATTCAGAAAAAAAGATAAATATCTCCATCCTATGGGCATTGAAATGAATGCATTTCCAAGACTGTATTTTTTTACATGTCAGGTTTAGATAAAAGCAAACAAAGTACTTAGAGGAGTAAGTCACATCCCTGGAAAGTAGAGCTGCAGCTATAGAATCATCGAATCAGTCAGGGTTGGAAGGGACCACAAGGATCATCCAGTTCCAACCCCCCTGCCATGGGCAGGGACACCTCACACTAGATCAGGCTGGCCAGAGCCTCATCCAGCCTGGCCTTAAACACCTCCAGGGATGGGACCTCAACCTCCTCCCTGGACAACCCATTCCAGGCTCTCACCACTCTCATGGGGAAGAACTTCTTCCTCATGTCCAGCCTGAATCTCCCCACTTCCAGCTTTGTTCCATTCCCCCCAGTCCTATCACTCCCTGGTACTCCAAGAAGTCCCTCCCCAGCTTTCTTGTAGCCCCCTTCAGATACTGGAAGGCCACAAGAAGGTCTCCTCAGAGCCTTCCTACTCCAGACTGAACACCCCCAACTCTCTCAGTCCATCCTCCTAGGAGAGGTGCTCCAGCCCTCTGCTCATCCTCATGGCCCTACATTTGTTTGCCTTTAACTGTAAGGACACTTAGCCACTTATAAGAAGTTTGCCAAGCAGTTATTTTCCTTTCAGATCAGATGAAAAAAAAAAAAAAAACAAAAAAAAAAAAACCACAAACAAAAAACCCCCAAACAGAACCCTAAAAATCTTTTTTGCAGCAAAGCCCTTTAGCTGAGCTGATGCATTTCTCCACAGAGTCCTTTTGTGAAAGGCGTCTGTATCCTGCTTCCTGTATTTAGTTTTAACTGCTGGATTTTAGTTGGGTTTCTTGTTTGGGATGGGGGAATTTTTTTAATTTTTTTTTTCACTTTTTCCCTTCTGCAAAGTGCTGGCATAAGCAACCAGTAGACAGTGCTTAGCTGGCAGGTGTTTTCCACATAATCCCATTGCCCAGCACAAGAAACATATATTTTTACTATGAGATCATGAAGTTCCTGTGTACTTTTCACAACTATTTCACTTACTTGGGCAACACTATAAAATATCTCTTTGCCTTTAGTTTAGTTTGGTTTAGTTTAGTTTAGTTTTGCTTTGGTTTGGTTTGGTTTCCTTTGGTTTGATTTGGTTTTTTCCCATGGGACAGCTTCTTTTCTAAGCTGTCTTCTGAGTGGCAGGATCTCTATCTCCTGAGTTGGGCTCGCCTAAAGGATGTCTGACATTTGTTTGAATACAAGCCTGACTTATTGTCACAAGGAAGGAAATATATCAGACTGATGCAGTATTTCAGGGCTGGCCCTCTCAAAAGTCTCGTATTCTTTTAACTCTTCTTCTTTATTGCTTGGGTTTTTTTTTTTTTTTCTTCATTTTAAACTCATTTGCTGGATCAAAATCAAGAGGCTATGTGCCACCTGATAAGCACTTCTGTTTTTTTCTGTCTGGTGTTTCCAACTAAACTTGTGATTTTCCTTCTAGATCATAGAATCATAGATTCATAGAATCATAGAATCAGTCAGGGTTGGAAGGGACCACAAGGATCATCCAGTTCCAACCCCCCTGCCATGGGCAGGGACAACTCACACTAGATCAGGCTGGCCAGAGCCTCATCCAGCCTGGCCTTGAACACCTCCAAGGATGCTTGAGCTTGTTCCCAGTGTCTTAAAAGACACAGGTTATAGCAGGATGCTAGTGCTGCTGTGAGCTTCAAGCTGTTCTTAAATTCTTTGCTAAACTCCTTTGAGATACTTTAAATCACACAGAATCACAGAATTGGAGATCCTCTTACCTAACTCTTGGTTTTAAAGAATTGTGATGCTTTTCCAAAAGCTCTCAGAAAACTTACTTTCCTTCCCCCCCTGCCCCCACCCCATCCTTCCCTCTTTCCATTCCATTTAAAAAAGCTCTGTGGGCATTCTCCTGTTGTATATTTACATCTACCATGTCCAGCATTCAGAATGTGACCTTGTGATAATTAACTTGTTTACTACTAAAACTTCACTGTCTCCACATTTCCCCCTTCCTTTTACCCTAGTTTTGCTTTTTGGGTTGTTTTCTGTAGGAAACAAGTGAGTGCAGAGGAGGGCAAGGAAGCTAGGGAAGGGCCTGGAGAAGAAATCTGATGAAGAGAGACTGAAGGAGCTGGGAATGGATAGTTTGGAAAAGAGGAGGCTGAGGGGAGACCTCATTGCTCTCTACAACTACCTGAAAGAACACTGTGGAGAGGTTGGTGCTGGTCTCTTCTCCCAGGTAATTAGTGATAGAACAAGAGGGAATGGCCTCAAGCTGTGACTGGGTAGGTTTAGACTGGACATTAGGAAACATTTTTTCATGGCAAGAGTGGTCAGGGATTGGAATGTGCTGCCCAGGGAGGTGGTGCAGTCCCCAAGCCTGGATGTGTTTCAAGGTGGTTTGGATGTGGTGCTTGAGGCTCTGGTTTAGGGGTGACCCTTGTAGAGTAGGGTTGTGGGTTGGACTTGGTGATCCTGAGGCCACACCTTGAGTACTGTGTCCAGTTCTGGGCCCCTCAGTTTAGGAAAGATGTTGAATTGCTGGAGCATGTCCAGAGAAGGGCAACGAGGCTGGGGAGAGGCCTTGAGCACAAGCCCTATGAGGAGAGGCTGAGGGAGCTGGGACTGTTTAGCCTGGAGAAGAGGAGGCTCAGGGGAGACCTCATTGCTGTCTACAACTACCTGAAGGGAGGTTGTAGCCAGGAGGGGTTTGGTCTCTTCTCCCAGGCAACCAGCACCAGAACAAGAGGACACAGTCTCAAGCTGTGCCAGGGGAGGTTTAGGCTGGAGGTGAGGAGAAAGTTCTTCACAGAGAGAGTGGTTGGCCATTGGAATGTGCTGCCCAGGGAGGTGGTGGAGTCACCATCCCTGGAGGTGTTCAGGAGGGGATTGGACGTGGCACTTGGTGCCATGGTTTAGATAGGCATGAGGTGTAGGGTGACAGGTTGGACTCGATGATCCTTGAGGTCTCTTCCAACCTTCTTGATTCTATGATTTCTATGATTTCCAACCTGAATATTGCTGTCATTCTGTGAATGATCTTCTCAGAGGCTAGAGGGAGAATTCTGTGGCAGACTGCAGGAAAATGAATGATAACATGTAAAAGCTAATCTTCAAAGTAACTGTGCAATTAAGTGGTTTTGCAATTTTCTACACAGACTACCTTAGGCCACTTATAAGCCACAGCAATCCTCAAACCATTCCACTCTACAAACATTCAAGAAAAATGTGATCACTGTTTCAACAATGTGATACATGCATTTGGAAAAGAATAAAAAACAACAAACAACATTTTCTGGAGTAGTTATTTCCCTTAACACAACACAGTCCTCGGGATGCACTAAGGAAGTCTCCATGTTGCAGCTGGTATTGCAGGAGGTGTTGTGAGTTCCTTATAGTGCCAACCATTGTCTGTGAATGCTTGGTGTAATTAGACCTTAGTAATGTTGAAAGAATATGTGCCAGCTGAGTAAAAGTTGTCCTTTATTCTATTTAGGCAGCTATATATAATGGTGCATAAGCTGAGTGGGATCATAGTATCAGAGTGTACCAGAAGTTGGAAGGGATCTCAAGAGATCATCAGGTCCAACCCCCCCTGCCAGAGCAGGATCACTTAGGGGAGTCTGCACAGGAATGCATCCAGGTGGGGTTGGAAAGTCTCCAGAGAAGGAGACTCCACAACCCCCCTGGGCAGCCTGTTCCAGGGCTCTGTCACCCTCACTGAGAAGAAGTTTCTCCTCCTGTTGAGCTGAAACCTTCTATGTTCTGGTTTGTACCCATTGTTCCTTGTCTTATCACTGTGAACCATCAAAATGAGCCTGGCCCCCTCCACTTGACACCCACCCCTCAGCTATTGAGAGACATTGATCAGATCCCCTCTCAGACTTCTCTTCTCCACACTAAACAGCCCCAGGGCTCTCAGGCTCTTCACATGGGAGATGCTCAAGTCCCCTAAGCATCCTCCTGGCTCTCCCTTGGACTCTCTCCAGCAGGTCTCTGTCTCTCTTGAACTGGGGAGCCCAAAACTGGACATAGGATTGTAGCTGTGGTCTCAGAAGTGCAGAGTAGAGAGGTAGAAGAACTTCCCTACCCCTGCTGGCCACACTTTTCTTGCTGCACCCCAGGATCCCATTGGCTCTCTTGGCCACCAGAGCACGTTGCTGTTCCATGGAGAACTTGCTGTCCACCAGCACTCCAAGGTCTTTCTCTGTGGAGCTGCTTCCCATTGGGGCAGCCCCTAACCTGTCCTGGTGCCTGTTGTTATTTCTCCCCAGTAGCTTCAGGGATCTCCCTCTCTCTTCAGAGGGGAGATGCTCAAGTCCCCTAAGCATCCTCATGGCTCTAGATAAGAGTATTTATAAATCATACATTTGAAAGGAGACACAAAAGAGTAACCTGCATGAGAATAAAAGGAAAAGGTGAAATGGAATGTGGTCAGCTTGGAGTTAGAGAGGAGGATAGAAAGGATTCTGAAAAGTAATGGATATCAGCCCAAGTTTCCATTGCACTTTTCTATTCCTTTTGTAACATAAAATGCATTCACAGTGGTGTAAAACTGGGATTGCATGAGACTGGTCAATCTCTGCCCCTTCCCCTTTATTTTAGGAGATGAGGAAAATCAATTTCTCACAAAGAATCTTGAGAGTGCACCTTGTTAGGAGAAATGGAGAGAAAAAAAAAAAAACAACAAAATTATGACTTCAGCAAATACTGTTGTCTCAGTAAATGTTGCCTTAGCTGTGAATAAGAACTGGGCAGAGCTTTCCCTGCAGAGCTCCAAATCATACCAGACATCTGTTTCCTAACCCCACTCAAATTCAGAACTCAGCCCAGGTTCTTCGAAAGTCTTGCTGCAGCTCACAAGAATTTTTGTGTTATGAAACATTGTCCTGGGGAAAGCTGTGCTGATTTGTGGGTTTGAATGGATACCAGGTAAAAATCTCTGGGTTTCCTTCAAGGCTAGGTGAAACTTGGTGATTTTTGAAAACAGCTTTTATTTGCTTTTCTAGTTTCTGGCATCAGCAAGGACTGGAAAGGCAGTGTTTGTAGGGATTACAGGGAGCACAATCAAAATCTAGTGTGAGTAGAAAGACAAAAATCTTTTGAACAACAGGACAAGAAGATTAGCAAAGTGTTTGTTATCCACACAGTTTATGAGACAATAATCATAGAATCCTGGAATCATAGAATGGGCCAGGCTAGAAACAGGCCTCCAAAGCTCATCCAGTCTGACCTCCCCGCAGTCAGCAGGGACATCCCTAACTCAATCAGGTTGCCCAGAGTCCTATTGAGCCTTACCCAGAGTATCTCCAGGGAAGGAGCCTCAACCACCTCCCTGGACAGCCTGTTCCAGTGTTCCACCACCCTCATAGTGAAGAACTTCTACCTAACATCCAATCTCAATCTGCCCTTCTCTAGTTTGAAGCCATTGTCCCTCGTGCTGTCCCTGCAGCCCTTTGTAACCAATCTCTCTCCATCCTTCCTGAAACCTCCTTCAGGTCCTGGCAGGCTGCTATTAGGTCTCCCTGAAGCCTCCTCTTCTCCAGGCTGAACACCCCCAGCTCCCTCAGCCTGTCCTCATAGCAGAGCTGCTCCAACCCCCTGAGCATTTTCATGGCCCTCCTCTGGACCCTCTCCATCAGCTCCATCTCCTTCCTATACTGAGGGCTCCAGACCTGCACACAGCACTCCAGGTGAGGTCTCAGCAGAGCAGAGCAAAGTGTCAGAATCACCTCTCTGGATCTGCTGGCCACACATCTTTTGATGCAGCCCAGGCTGTGGTTTGCCTTCTGTGCTGCAAGCTCACACTGCCTGCTCCTGTCCAGCTTCTCATCCATCAGCACCCCCAAGTCCTTTTCCTCAGGGCTGCTTTCTATCCCCTCCTCCCAGTCTGTATTGACAGTGAGGATTGTTCTGGCCCAGGTGCAGAGCCCTGCACTTGCTCTTGTTGAACCTCATGAGGTTCACCTGGGCACCACCTCTCCAGCTTGTCCAGGTCCCTCTGGATGACATCCTGTCCCTCTGGGGTATCAACAGCACCACTCAGCTTGCTGTCATCTGCACACTGCTGATGGTGCTCTCAATCTCACTATGTCCTTGATAAAAATATTGAACAGTAGAGGTCCCAGTACAGACCCCTGAGGGACACTTCTTGTCAGAGTATATTGTGGAAGTAAAGTAGCTGTGAAAAGTTTTGTATTTGGGGTTGGTTTAGGGTACAGTGTATGAAAAGTAAATGAAATTATCAAAAAGTACTGTGCCCAGGATATCAGATGTGTACCTGTGAATGTAAATGTTGATAAACTGCCTAACTGAGTGAGAAGGACCCAGGTTTTCTAACTGCACCTTTTTCTGCTGTTTGTCCTGCACAAATGTCACTGGTCACTAAAAAGACAAAACCAGAAACCTAACCAGCTAAATAAAAAACAAGAACTCCCCCATCAGTAAAGCTTTAAGAGGTAGTGGGGAAAGGCATAACCCAGTTCTCATCTACAGCTTAGGTATTTGAAAACTCCTACAATCATATTTATCTGCAAATCTCTACAAGTTAGTTAGCTTTTTAAAATGTTAAAATAGTCTCCAGTTCTTACTCTGGTCAAACAAACAAACAAACAAAAGTATATCCACATTTATTTACATCTCAGTTGAATTAACTTGTAGTTGTTTGTTATTGATTTATCTTCAGCTTCATAGAATCATAGAATCAGCCAGGTTGGAAGAGACCTCCAAGATCCTCCAGTCCAACCTATCAGCCAGCCCTATCCAATCAACTAGACCATAGTACTAAGTGCCTCATCCAGGATTTTCTTGAGACCAACCCCCACCTGGCTACAACCTCCCTTCAGGGAGTTGTAGACAGCAATGAGGTCTCCCCTGAGCCTCCTCTTCTCCAGGCTAAACACCCCCAGCTCCCTCAGCCTCTCCTCACAGGACTGTGCTCCAGACCCCTCCCCAGCCTTGTTGCCCTTCTCTGGACACCTCAACATCTCTCTTGAATTGAAGGGAAGACAGATGTACAGTGTCTCTCTCTCACTACACACATAATGTATGTATATACTTGTGTTTCTCAGCATCCAAATACCAGCCAGATCAGTTTGGAGAAGAGAAGGCTCTGAGAAGATCTGATTGTGGCCTTTCAGTATCTGAAGGGGGCTACAAGAAAGCTGGGGAGGGACATTTGAGGGTGTCAGGTAGTGATAAGACTGGGGGAATGGGAAAAAAATAGAAATGGGTAGATTCAGATTGGATGTTAGGAAGTTCTTCGCCATGAGGGTGGTGAGACACTGGCACAGGTTGCCCAGGGTGGTGGTGGAAGCCTCATCCCTGGAGGTTTTTGCAACCAGGCTGGATGTGGCTGTGAGAAACCTGCTGTAGTGTGATGTGTTCCTGCCCATGGCAGGGGGGTTGGAACTGGATGATCCTTGAGGTCACTTTCAACCCTGACAATTTTGTGATTCTGTGAAAATGCTGTGCATGCAAATCCCATAGTTTCCCAGAGCAGTTTCCAAAGTAATGGATTCTACAGAGTACAACAGAACAGGTCACTGTGAGGCACTGCTGTCACCAGAGTGAGAAAAAACATCTCACTGGACAAGGGAAGACTGAAAGGGGATCTGATCAATGCCTATCAACAGCTGAGGGGTGGGTGTCAAGTGGAGAGGGTCAAGCTCTTTTCAGTGGTGCACAGTAATAAGACAAGGAACACCAGGTACAACCTTGAACATAGAAGACTTCACCTCAATATGAAGAGAAATTTCTTTACCTTGAGGGTGAGGGAGCACTGAAAGAGGCTGCCCAGAGAAGTTGTGGAGTCTCCTTCTCTGGAGACTTTCCAAACCCACCTGGATGCATTCCTGTGTGGAATCCCCTGGGTGATCCTACTTTGGCAGGGGGGTTGGACTGAATGATCTCTGGAGGTCCCTTCCAACCTCTAATGTGCTGTGGTACTGTGATCTCACATCAGTTGTGATTTTAAGTAAGTTTTTCTTGCATGATTCCTATTTTCTGCCTTTGTATTTACCAAACTGCATTCATATGTTTAATTTTTTTAATTTATTCTCTTGTACATCAATCCAAGAGAATGTTTACCATATTAAATGGAATAGGGATAATGGAAATGTCTTGCAAGAGTAAGCATCCTGCCAACAGGAAACAGTATCAAGCCTTGTTTGACAGCAAATATTTCCCTTCCCTTTTACCACACTCTAACCCACATAAAAGTACCTTGATCCAGCTATCAAAAAGGTCTAATGTGGATATTGCTCTCAAGTTTATCACTAAATTAATTTCCCTGTCACATGATAAGTTGCTTTTATACCTCAGAAATATTCCCATTTTACAAAACCCAAACCCCACAATACATCTATTTCTTTCCTGATATTTATCTAAATGTCCTGTTGGAACCAATCCTGCAGTGATGATAGTGCTGCAGTCTCAGACACAATTCAACATAATGTCTTTAAATAGAAATAACAATACCTTGACTTGACCTTTCTCTATCTCTCCTCTCTCACCTTTTGTCAGTCCAGCAAATGTGCAGTGAAATATAGCCCTTCCCTTCAGTGCAAGGGACATAACTCAGAATTCCAAATTAAAATACACTGCAAGAGGATACTGATCAAATCATAGAATCATAGAATTGTCAGGGCTGGAAGGCACCTCAAGGATCATCCAGCTCCAACCCCTCTGCCCTGGGCAGGAACACCTCACACTACAGCAGGTTGCTCACAGCCACATCCAGCCTGGCTGCAAAAACCTCCAGGGATGAGGCTTCCACCACCTCCCTGGGCAACCTGTGCCAGTGTCTCACCACCCTCATGTGGAACAACTTCTTGCTAACATCCAATCTGAATCTGCCCACTTATTGTTTTGCTCCGTTTCCCCCAGTCCTATCACACCCTGACACCCTAAAAAGTCCCTCCCCAGCTTTCTTGTAGTCCTCTTCAGATACTGGAAGGCCACAATCAGATCTTCTCAGAGCCTTCTCTTCTCCAGACTGATCTGGCTGATACTGAAATGCTGAGAAACATCAGGTTGCCCAGAGCCATATCCAGCCTGGCTGCAAAAACCTCCAGGGATGAGGCTTCCACCACCTCCCTGGGCAACCTGTGCCAGTGTCTCACCACCCTCATGGGGAACAACTTCTTCCTAACATCCAATCTGAATCTACCCACTTCTAATTTTGCTTCATTCCCCCCAGTCCTATCACTCCTTGACACCCTTAAAACTCCCTCCCCAGCTTTCTTGTAGCCCCCTTCAGATCCTGAAAGGCCACAAGAAGGTCTTCTCAGACCTTATTTCCAGTCTCCATGATGAAAGGCAGCGTGCAGGATGCAATGTTTGGATAGCAATATTAATTAGTAACCCAGGAGTAAAGCTGAGAGCCTTGAAGAAACTTACAAAGTCAAGGGACTCCTCCACTTGTGGCCAAGCATTGAATACTGATACACATCTGCAGTCAGGATGCAGGACAATGCCATTACTCTTATCCTAAAGTACATCCTGCCTAGATGAGATGGGATTTTACCCCCATGTTAGGTCCATTGAACTTCTCTTAGATGGAAATCACTCACTCCAGAGGCTCCTTAATCTGGGACATTAGAGTGCATGATGCTCATGCAAGACCTGATTAATTAATTGTTAGATATTATGCAGAACCTTTATCTATTTCTAAATACATTCAACATGTACCTGCTGAAAACTGTTTTATACTCTTCCACTAAAGGCTGATAAAGCACAGCTGGTAAAGGACAAGAAACACCTTGTTAAGCAGGAACACAAAGGGAGAATATTTCATACACAAAAGACTTTTACATGGGTTTCTAATGAGTGTTTTGAATGCTGAATCTTTTCAGTGTGGCTGTGGGTTTGGTGATTTCAACATCACAGTCTCACAGTATATCAGAGGGTGGAAGGGACCTCAAGAGATCATCAGGTCCAACCCCCCTGCCAGAGCAGCATCACTTAGGGTAGTCTGCACAGGAATGCATCCAGGTGGGGTTGGAAAGTCTCCAGAGAAGGAGAGTAGTATTTTTCTGGTCAAATATACCCACACCCACATCTGAATGGGTTGTCTGGACTCCTTTTTTTCATCACTGAAAGAGAGAGATTTTTCTAGGAAGACAAAGCAAAGTCATTCAATGTGGGTGAGGTGGATTGTGGCCTTATTTTGCCATTGACTAGAGAAGGTGCCTGAGGAGACTTGATTTCTCTACACCTACATCAAAAGTAGGTGAGGTGGCTGCCAGGCACTATTCTCTGAGTGGCTGCAGTGAACTTGAGTTAATTTTTCTACTCCACATTGATACACCCTGTGATACTGTGACTAGTGGGTGGTAGTCAGAGCATCATGGGGAAGTAGTGTCATAGAATCATAGAATTGTTAGGGTTGGAAGGGACCTCAAGGATCATCTAGTTCCAACCCCCCTGCCATGGGTGTGTCAGGATCAGTAAGATCAAGTACAGAGCCAAACCATGGTCCTTCCAACAGTCATGATTGTTTAGCCTGGAGAAGAGGAGGCTCAGGGCAGACCTCATTGCTCTCTACAACTACCTGAAGGGAGGTTGTAGCCAGGTGGGGGTTGGTCTCTTCTCCCAGGCAACCATCAGCAGAACAAGAGGACACAGTCTCAAGCTGTGCCAGGGGAAGTTTAGGCTGGAGGTGAGGAGAAAGTTCTTCACGGAGAGAGTTGTTAGAGGTTGGAATGTGCTGCCCAGGGAGGTGGTGGAGTCACTATCCCTGGAGGTGTTTTGCTCTCACAAACCAATCTGCCCACCCCAGACTTCACCCTTTCCAAAGGAAAACCCTTGCAGCATTTTGTGTAGTGTCAGTTGTAGCCAATGAGATGGGGAAGGGAAAGGTGGGAAGGGCAGATGTTTCTCTGGCACCAGCAGGATCCCTGGAGGTGTTCAGAAGGGGATTGGACATGGCGCCATGGTTTAGTACTCATGAGGTCTTGGGTGACAGGTTGGACTTGATGATCCTTGAGATCTTTTCCAACCTTGTTGATTCTGTGATTGCCTATGCAAGGCAACCAGGACCCTCTTCAGGAGAAAACCCAAAAGCACTTTGGAGCTGACCAGCTTCTCCACAGAATTCACATCTGCAGTGGTTCAATTTCTTTTTATTTCTCTTCTTCTGCTTCTAAGAGAGACCACAGGCATCTCTACTGCAGCAAGAGTGTCTCTGTTTAAGGGCCTGCCATTAGATGGGATGAATCCAGGCTGTATCTTGCACCGTGTTGGAGTCTGCAACAGATACGTGGCAGTCATGTGAGATCTTGGCTCCAGCTTACAGTATCCATCCAGCAGGACATTTCCAGGAGTTTTCAGGGCAGTGATACTCCTGTTAAGTGTTTCCATACCCTAGTTTTAAGCAAAGTACCTTGCAGTGAGGATTTTTCTCTCTTAAAAATGAAGAACAAAGGGTGGATTCCTTTAACTGTTTAACTGAGGGATGTTGTTGTTGTAACTTCCTCTTTATCTAGTATCAGAGAACCCATGCTGATATCACTATCTTCTCACCACATAAACTTTCACTTAACCCTTTGCATGTTGTCTACCTGGGTGGATTCTTAAGGTCAGCTGGGATTGCTGTGGTCTGTTTTGTCCCTAACTATTTTTTTATGCAATTCCTTCTTGCTTATATTTGGCACTGCTTTTTTCCTTTTTTTTTTTTTTTTTTTTTTTTTGGTTGGTTGGTTGGGGGTTTTTTGTGCTCAAAAGTCAATGATTTTAATACTTACTGCTTCTGTTAACCCCTCCAAAGCTCCAAAGTATCTCAATAATAGCTATCCAAGATCCACTATGTCAGAATCAGTGACAAAACTGTGCTTGTCTGTACAGAAGCATAAACACAAACTGGGATGAAAGGTTATTAGCTACTCAACTGCAAGCTGATGAAGTCCAGTGCCAAGAAGGGAAGAGCTGAAGCAGCCCTGATTCATTGATATCATGGGAGCTGAGCAGAGGGAGAGAATCTCCTCCCTCGACCTGCTGGCCACACTTCTCTTGATGCAGCCCAGGATCTGGTTGGCTTTCTGGGCTGCAGGTGCACATTGACAGCTCCTGTTGAGCTTCTCATCCACCAGCACCCCCAAGTCCCTCTCCTCAGGGCTGCTCTCCAGCCAGTCCCTGCCCAGCCTGGATTTGTGTTTGGGATTGCCTTGACCCAGATGCAGGACCCTGCACTTGGTCTTGCTGAACCTCCTGAGGTTGGCTTGTGCCCACCTCTCCAGCCTGTCCAGGTCCCTCTGGCTGGCATCCCTTCCCTCCACTCTGCTTTCACACAGGGAAAGGCAATAAATACACTCTGAACCAACAAGATGCACAAAGAAATGGCTGTTCTCTTAGCAGGATGTGAATTTGTTTCATGAGCACCTGAGGAAAAGGAATGGAAAGTTCTTGATGTGAATGCTGTCAGGGGCTGCTGTTCCAGGTATTGAGTTGCACAATGGATGAGTCTCTAATCTCATGCAGGGTTTTTTGCTTCTATTTGTTTTTGAAACCTGACCTCTTCATTACAATTGTAATTAGCCAGCTCATATGAGTAAAGCTAACACAGATGATGCTGCATCAGCTGGAAGAGTGTATAGATACTGCAGCTTTGCATCTCAAGCTCATTGCAATGCAAGCCATTCAAGGCAAACACTAGGAGGCTAAAGTAGTTCCTAAGTTTTCAACAAGTGTTTTGATCAAAATGGCAGAACAAAACCAAGTTAATCTGCCCCTCTGCTCTGCTCAGCTCTGGTGAGACCCCACCTGGAGTACTGCATCCAGTTCTGGAGCCCCTATTACAAGAGGGATCTGGACATGCTGGAAGGTGTCCAGAGAAGGGCCACCAGGATGATCAGAGGGCTGGAGCTGCTCTCCTATGGAAACAGACTGAGAGAGTTGGGGCTGTTCAGTCTGGAGAAGAGAAGGCTCTAAGGAGACCTTCTTGTGGCCTTCCAGTATCTGAAGGAGGCTACAGGAAAGCTGGGGAGGGACTTTTTAGGGTGTCAGGTAGTGATAGGACTGGGGGGAAGGGAACAAAGCTGGAAGTGGGGAGATTC
Organism: Indicator indicator; assembly: GCF_027791375.1. NCBI lineage: Eukaryota > Metazoa > Chordata > Aves > Piciformes > Indicatoridae > Indicator > Indicator indicator. The sequence goes on along the minus strand of NC_072011.1, from coordinate 4,275,934 downwards.
AGGCTGGACATGAGGAAGAAGTTCTTCCCCATGAGAGTGGTGAGTGCCTGCAACGGGTTGTCCTGGGAGGTGGTTGGGGTCCCATCCCTGGAGGTGTTTAAGGATAAGGACAGGCTGGATGTGGCTGTGGCTCTGGCCAGCCTTCTCTAGTGTGAGGTGTCCTTGCCCATGGCAGGGGGATGGAAGTAGATGATCCTTGTGGTCCCTTCCAACCATGACTGATTCTATGATTCTATTCTAAATGCAAAGGAATTTCATTTTAACTGCTTCGCCTTTTCATTTAGGCTTAGAAAACACTGCCTTGGCCATGCGGAATTGCCCTATAGCTCCAGTTCAAAGTGCCCACATGCACTCTGCAACCTGAAGTCCAGGCCCTAAAGAAGCTCATCCTGGTGCAGTGTGACAGCACAGCCCAACCATGCACATGGGGCTGGGGACTCAGAAATGACAGATGTTGCTACAGAGTAATTATTGGCTCCCCAGGGAACACATTACTCAAACTCGCCTCTGAAGAGGATGCAAGGAGCTTAGAAAATGTCTCAGTTTCTGCAGGTTTTTTTAGTGTTTTTCTGTGCTGTGTATTAAATCCTGTAAATCATCTTTGGAGGAAATAACTCCCACTGACTACAGAAGAAGAATGGGCAAGTGGTACAATATCTTTGCTTCACTTCTGCAGAGACAGAAAACTAGTTTTATGCTTTGCAAAACCTTAAGTGGAAATGCCTGTGCTGCTGGTTTGGATTGAAAACTCCTTCAGGTTGATAGAGTTAATACTGATGTCAGGAAGCTGTAGGCTAGGTCATAGAATCTCCATATTTCAAGAGTATTCACAATCCTTTACCTTAACCTGCAGGAATTACTTATGTAAGGAAAAGATCTGCTGTTCTACCTTTTTGTAAAAAGAACTCCAAAGTAAACCTTAGGAAAATGGAAGAGGCCAAAGACTGATCTTCATCTTCCCCAACAGACTTGGCACTTTCATCCTGCCATCCCAAATGGGTTTACCAAAGATCACTCCACCTTGCAAACAGAAGCTCTTGCTGAAGAAGTAGTCCTGAATAAATTTTCCACTGTTGACTGTACTTCCTATGCTAAAATGAATGCCCTCATACATACATCAATAAAGGTTTTTTATGGAGTTAACAAGTCTCTCTGAAAATTTCTTTTTATATATGATTAATGTCACTTTTTTTTTTAATGTGGAGCCAAGTTTGCTGATGTAATATAACCCTTACAAACTGAAAATCCAGAGGAGCTGGCATAGGCAATTGCGACTGTAGGAGCATATTTCACTTCTTTTGGTAGCAGGCAAAAGTCAAAGATACATCATTAACTGGCTTACATTGAAAAAAACCCAAACCAAACTAAAACCAAAATGAAAATAATATTAAAATAAAAGAAAGAGAAAAAGAAAGAGAAAAAGAAAAAGAAAAAGAAAAAGAAAAAGAAAAAGAAAAAGAAAAAGAAAAAGAAAAAGAAAAAGAAAAAGAAAAAGAAAAAGAAAAAGAAAAAGAAAAAAGAAAGAGAAAAAGAAAAAGGAAAAGGAAAAGAAAAAGAAAAAAAGAAAGAAAAAGAAAAAGAAGAAAAAGAAAAAGAAAAAGAAAAAGAAAAAGAAAAAGAAAAAGAAAAAGAAAAAGAAAAAGAAAAAGAAAAAGAAAAAGAAAAAGAAAAAGAAAAAGAAAAAGAAAAAGAAAAAGAAAAAGAAAAAGAAAAAAAGAAAAAGAAAAAGAAAAAGAAAAAGAGAAAAAGAAAAAAAAAAGAAAAAGAAAATACAAAAAAACGAAAGCGAAACAGAAAAGAGAGAGCTGTAGAATCTTAATCTGAGTTTGATTTGAATAATATGACATTGTTTTGCTCTCACAAACCAATCTGCCCACCCCAGACTTCCCCCTTTCCAAAGGAAAACCCTTGCAGCATTTTGTGTAGTGTCAGTTGTAGCCAGTGAGATGGGGAAGGGAGAGGTGGGAAGGGCAGATGTTTCTCTGGCACCAGCAGGATCCCTTGCGAGTGCTCACCAATGTTTGTCCACAGCTTTTAAATGCCTTTTAAAAAGTTTTGGTCATGACAACTTCCCATCTCCCCCCCCAAACCATGTAGCTCAATGTTTTAATCAAACCCTTAGAATGTTTCCATAATATTCAAGTTGAATTTTCCTACTGTGATTTAATCTCTTCCTATCCTGTCCCACAGTGGTCTGAAGAACAGATCCCATTCTCTCTGGGAATGATTTATGAACTTGAAGACTGCCATTATTTCTCCCTTCCATCATCATTTTGAGACCATGCAGTTGCTTTTAAGCCATTTTCACAGGTCATTATTTCTATGTCTTTATTTCTGGACTTCTCAAGATTGTGGTACATTTACAATTGGGATAGTATGAAGGTCTTGGAATAAGAAGGCAGGAAAAAATGAAAGGTTGCTTTTTCTCTTGTGATTGAACTGAGGATACAATCCAGGAGTTCGAGCCAGCCTTGGCAGGAAGGCACAGCATAAAAATCCCAGGTTATTCACAGGGAACAGAATTTGTTCAGGATGAGCTATGGACAAAGACTAAGTTCTTCTAGGGATCTTCTTTCGTCTCTCCAAGTCTTTATCTTTCTAAGTTTGTAGTGAAGAAAACTGGAGAGAGTGTTCTGGCAGAGACCTTTCAAATGGGTGGTGGAGGAGGTTACCCAAGGGGAACAGCAGCCATTCTTCTGTGGCAGCAGGGAGGACAATGCAAAATTCAACTGTTGAGAGGACCAGTATAACATGACTGCTCTTAATATGTCAGTCTCACAGACATTCACCAGCCTGCAGGGAAAGGCTGAGAGAAAAAAGCAAATGACGGCAGCTCAAGTCTGGAAAAGAAAAAAAGAAGAAATCATTAAAATTAGGCCAGTACATTAAACAGTAAAGTGTGTGAGGGTTGAATTCTTCGATTGGTGCATCAGTAAAATGTATATATTGAGCAGTCTCTTTAAAACAAAGTATTTTCTATCTTTCCATTCCTTACTGAAGCTGATATAACACTTCAAAGTTATATCAACTGGCTTGAGAATGTCTGCATTCTCTAAGTACCTTATAGGTTGTAATGAGTATCCTGCATATTGAAGTGCACTGACTCTGTGAAGTAATGTCCTGGTTTAGAGCCAGACAGATCCTCTATTGCCCCAAGAGGGACAAAAGAATCATAGAATCATAGAATTCTTAGGGTTGGAAGGGATCTCAAGGATCACCCAGTTCCAAAACCCCTCCCATGGACAGGGACACCTCACACTACAGCAGGTTGCTCACAGCCACATCCAGCCTGGCTGCAAAAACCTCCAGGGATGAGGCTTCCACCATCTCCCTGGGCAACCTGTGCCAGTGTCTCATCACCCTCATGGTGTAAAACTTCTTCGTAATATACCATCTGAATCTCCCCACTTCTAGTTTTGTTCCATCCCCCCCAGTCCCATCATTCCCTGACACCTTAAAAAGTCCCTCCCCAGCTTTCTTGTAGCCCCCTTCAGGTACTGGAAGGCCACAAGAAGGTCTCCTCAGAGCCTTCTCTTCTCCAGACTGAACAGCCCCAACTCTTTCAGTCTGTCCTCATAGGAGAGGTGCTCCAGCCCTCTGATCATCCTCATGGCCCTTCTCTGGACACCTGCCAGCATGTCTATATCCCTCATGTAATAGGGGGTCCAGAACTGGATGCAGGGCTCCCAGTCCTCTGATCATTCTCATGGCCCTTCTCTGGATGCTTACCAGCCTATCTGCATCTTTTCTGTGCAGCTGTTCAGTTCTCTAAGTCTTTTGTAATAGGAACACATAAAAACAGACATCTATTTTTTTTTTGGTGGTGTTGGTGTTTGTGTTGTATCTCACATTTATTGTATCATGGGATCATTTTTAGGCTTCCTTTTTGGGATATTACACAGTCTCACAGTATATCAGAGGTTGGAAGGGACCTCCAGAGATGATCAGGTCCATCCCCCCTGCCAGAGCAGCATCACTTAGGTTAGTCTGCACAGGAATGCATCCAGGTGGGGTTGAAAGGCTCCAGAGAAGGAGACTCCACGACCCCCCTGGGCAGCCTGTTCCAGGGCTCTGTCACTCTCACTCCAAAGAAGTTTCTCCTCATGTTGAGTTAAAATCTTCTGTGTTCTAGTTTGAACCCATTGTTCCTTGTCTTATCACTGTGCACCACCCAAAAGAGCCTGGCCCCCTCCACTTGACCCCCACCCCTCAGCTATTGAGAGACATTGATCAGATCCCCTCTCAGCCTTCTCTTCTCCACACTAAAGAGCCCCAGGGCTCTCAGTCTCTCTTCCCAGGGGAGATGCTCAAGTCCCCTAAGCATCCTCATGGCTCTCTGTTGGACTCTCTCCAGGAAATGAAGACTCCTGAAGGATTATTGATCACAGAGATGAGCACTTTAAACAACAAATGTAATCAACATAAAAATGCTAAAAATCACCTGCCTTTCTACATAAAACTTCAAGGGGAAAAAATGCCAGCTAATCAATCAGTTTTAATATCTCCATATAATCCAGAAATGTTAATTAAAGGACACTGTCAACAAGACATGTTACTCTGGGGGGAGATATTATTGTGGTTTTTAAACCTTTGTTTGGCTTCACCTCAGATTATGAACTTGGTAGAACCAGACTGGACATTCCGTGCAAAACTGGATTTTGTCCTAGATTAAAAATAAAAGCCAAACAAACAGTTGGAACTGATACTCAGAGACAAGAAAACACCATGTTAAATAGAGTAAAACCAAAGAGAGACCAGAAATTCATGATGAACCTTGGTCATAAAGAGGATAGATGGAAAAAGAATTGTTGGCAGTCGATGTCAAATCAGAACTTCGGCTGAGTTAGGTATTGAGAGTGTAAGCCCTAAATATCCTTGGGGTGCTATATGCTTTCAAAACAAGAAGATGCAACACAGGCAGGCACGCAAGAGTACATGGCAGGACAGCTTTCTTCATGGGCATGTAGTTTTAGTCTTTCTCTTACCAGAAAACCTTATCAACCACAGCAGTTCAACATGAGAAGAGAGAAAAGCACAAACCCTTCTTAGAATCATAGAATCATCTAGTTCCAACCCCCCTGCCATGGGCAGGGACACCTCACACTACATCAGGCTGGCCAGAGCCTCATCCAGCCTGGCCTTAAAAATCTCCAAGGATGGGGTCTGAACCACCTCCCTGGACAACCCGTTCCAGGCTCTCACCACTCTCATGGGGAAGAACTTCTTCCTCACATCCAGCCCAAATCCCCCACTTCCAGCTTTGTTCCATCCCCCCCAGTCTTATCACTACCTGATATCCTAAAAAGTCCCTCCCCAGCTTTCTTGGAACCCCCTTCAGATACTGGAAGGCCACAAGAAAGTCACCTCAGAGCCTTCTCTTCTCCAGACTGAACAGCCCCAACTCTTTCAGTCTGCTTTGGATTGCCTTGACCCAGCTGCAGGACCCTGCACTTGGTCTTGTTGAACCTCCTGAGGTTGGCTTGTGCCCACCTCTCCAGCCTGTCCAGGTCCCTCTGGATGGATCCCTTCCCTCCAGCCTGTCTGCTGCACCACACAGCTTGGTGTCATCAGCAAACTTGCTGAGGGTGCACTCAATGCCTCTGTACATGGCACTGACAAAGATGTTGAACAAGACTGGTCCCAGGACTGAGCCCTGAGGGACTCCACTTGTCTCTGGCCTCCACTGGGACGTGGAGCCATTGACAGCCACTCTTTGGGTTCTTCCTTTGCCATATCTTGCCCTTACCAAGACTGACCTGTTTGTTGATCTTCTTTACTCACCTGGTGTTGCCAGTTTGTCCTGCAGGTTTTCACTAGGAAATTTGAGTACTTTCATGGCACTATCTCTCTCTCCTGTTAATTCCCTTTTCAGATCACTAATGTGCTGAAAACTGAACGCTCTGGGATGATAAGGAAGCAATTTGTTTCCCTGCTGCTTTCTGCACAGTCTCTGAGATTTCCCCTTGAGGTTTTATCAATGGTTTGTTGCTGTTGATCTCATTTCATTTTTCACTTGACTAATGTTAAACATAATCATTGAATTTAAGGTTATAGATTTACTGCTATTACTGTTTTCACAGCTGTGCAATTGTTTTGCTGCAGACGTTCATGTGGAGAAAATAAAAAGAAATTAAAATTGCTTATCTGAACTTGAGGCAAAAGCCAATTCCTTTTTGAATGTTTTAATTGTGGCTCCTGAGAGGTAGGAACATAAGACAAAGCAGACCTTGTTTCTGTCTGATCAGACAGAATTCCTTGTAATTTCTTCATTTTTCACTCTACCTGTAGTGGTGGAGGAAAGAAAGTAGTTTTGTTAATGCATTTTTAATAGACATCTCCTTATCGATTATCTTGCCTGCCTGCTTAACAAATCTTACAAATGCTGTACTTTGCAGGCAAATATGCAACACAAATTGCCCCTTGTTTTCTTCACATCCAAGTTGTTCCCCAAGCTTGTGGTGTGATGATGGTGATGGTGACGATAATGTTGTTTGTTGATTTTCAGGCACTGAATGCAGAATACACTTGCTGCCACTGCTCAGTGCCAGAGCAAGGTTTCACACTTTCAAAGCCTAGAGTCTTTTTCTGCATAGAGATGGAAGGTGAAAATGTCCAGTTGAGGCACATTAGATTAAGGAATATTGGCCTATAAAGCAGGAAAGAAAACAGGAGCAGTCCTCACTGTGTTTATACAGCTGTTCACACTCCTATCTAATCAAGTAAGGGCCACCAAGATAGTCTTACTAGTAGAAGGGGTGAGGCCAAAATGATAGAGGCTATTTGCAGGAGATAAGTACCTACTTTTGAATGCCTATCCTCTGCAACAATTTATTTCCCACTTCCTATGCTCCAAATAAAAAGGCCTCCACCTTTACAGAGGCTTAGTTGCCACCACATCTCTTCCTCCTCTATTTACTGTAGTGCTGTCAAGCCATGTGCTTTTATGTTACCAAGCCTTTCTCCCAGTCTTGCCTGTGTGTTCTCTACCAGACCACTTGCTAACAAGACTTTGAAATAATGCCTGTTCTCGTGCCACCTCTCAGTCTCGTTCACATGTCTTTAGATCCTGCTTGCTTCCTATCTAGCTTCCACTCGGCATCAGTAACCTTGAGAGCCAATTTCAGCCACAGTATGACCTGCTTTGCCCATTTCCTTGCAAGAAGTAAATCCTGGCAGTAAGGCTCCATCTCTTCACAGCAATTCCAAGAAATATACATCACAGTACCACAGCACATTAGAGATTGGAAGGGACCTCCAGAGATCATCCAGTCCAACCCCCCTGCCAAAGCAGCATCACCCAGGGGAGTCTGCACAGGAATGTATCCAGGTGGGGTTGGAAAATCTCCAGAGAAGGAGACTCCACAATCTCCCTGGGCAGCCTGTTCCAGTGCTCTGTCACCCTCACTCCAAAGAAGTTTCTCCTCACGTTGAGGTGAAAGCTTCTATGGTCAAGCTTGTACCTGTTGCTCTTTGTCTTGTCACTGTGAACCACCCAAAAGAGCCTGGCCCCCTCCACTTGACCCCCACCCCTCAGCTCTTGAGAGACATTGATCAGATCCCCTCTCAGCCTTCTCTTCTCCACACTAAACAGCCCCAGGGCTCTCAGGCTCTCTTCACAGGGGAGATGCTCAAGTCCCCTAAGCATCCTCCTGGCTCTCCATTGGACTCTCTCCAGCAGGTCTCTGTCTCTCTTCAACTGGGGAGCCCCAAACTGGACACAGTATTGCAGCTGTGGTGTCAGCAGGGCAGATTAGAAGAGTAGAAGAACCTTCCTAGCCCTGCTGGCCACACTTTTCTTGCTGCACCCCAGTAGATTGGAGTTGCACTCCAATCCATATTGTTATATACCAAGTTCCTTTGCCAGAGAGAAAATTGCAAGGCATAGTAGGTACAGGTGCCACCTTGGCATTCCTGGGCAACAGCTTCATCTCTTCCAAAGTTGTCTGGGTTGAACAACACAGGATTTTGTGCCCAGCAGCACAGCGCTGTGTGATCCTCTATATTTATTTTTTTGCCCCCCAAAGAAGAATGGATTTCTTGGTAGAATCAGCACATTAATCTTCTGACACTGTAAGAGCACTGTTACTGTCACTGATAACCTTTGCTTAGCTTTTACAGTTATTAATATTCCAGTCTAAAAAGTAAATGCCATAAATCACCCCAAAAAGTATTTTTAATGTGTTGGGACTTTGTTATCAGTTTTTAAGATCTGTCATCAGATTAATCAATCCAGCTTTCCTTTATTTCCCCCCCCCCTTCCCCCCCCATTTCCTCCTCTGTCTAGACTTGTGTTATTATATTGTAATAGCTTTATCCATAGATGGATGGGTAGGTAGGTGTTAATATGCCATCACATAAATACAAGGTCAAACATATAAATCAAATCAGACACAAAATGTCTCCTAATCCCAGCACTGTTGTGATTTTCACCATCTATTATAGTAGCAGTGACACACATTTTCTCTACAACATTAAAGCCAAAAATGCTCATTCACATTTTAGACATAGCCCCAGCTAAAATCATAGAATCACAGAATTGTCAGGGCTGGAAGGAACCTCAAGGATCATCTAGTTCCCACCCCCCTGCCATGGGCAGGGACACCTCACACTACAGCAGGTTGCTCAGAGCCACATCCAGCCTGGCCTTAAAAAATTTCAGGGATGAGGCTTCCACCACAGCCCAGGGCAACCTGTCCCAGTGTCTCACCACCTTCATGGTGATGCCCAGACAATTTTTCCTATCACAGTATATTAGAGGTTGGAAGAGACCTCAAGAGATCATCAGGTCCAACCCTCCTGCCAGAGCAGCATCACTTAGGGTAGTCTGCACAGGAATGCATCCAGGTTGGTTTGGAAAGTCTCCAGGAAAGGAGACTCCACAACCCCCTGGGCAGCCTGTGCCAGGGCTCTGTCACCCTCACTCCAAAGAAGTTTCTCCTCACTTGGAGCTGAAATCTTCTATGTTCTAGTTTGAACCCATTGTTCCTTGTCTTATCACTGTGAATCACCCAAAAGAGCCTGGCCCCCTCCAGAGAGACATTGATCAGATCCCCTCTCAGTCTTCTCTTCTCCACACTAAACAGCCCCAGGGCTCTCAGGCTCTCTTCCCAGGGGAGATGCTCAAGTCCCCTAAGCATCCTTCTGGCTCTCTGTTGGATTCTCTCCAGCAGGTCTCTGTCTCTCTTGAACTGCGGAACCTAAACATGGATGCAATATTCCAGGAGTGCTCTCAGCAGGGCAGAGTAGAGAGGTAGAAGAACCTCCCTAGCCCTTCTGGCCACACTTTTCTTGCAGCACCCCAGGATCCCATTGGCTCTCTTGGCCACAAGGGCACTTTGCTGTCCCATGCAGAAGTTGCTGCCCACCAGCACTCCAAGGTCTTTCTCTGTGGAGCTGCTTTCCAGCAGGGCAGCCTCTAACCTGTCCTGGTGCCTGTTGTTATTCCTCCCCAGATGCAGGACCCTGCACTTGTCCTTATTGAACTCCCTGAGGTTTGCCTACAGCCAGCTCTCAGCCTGTCCAACTCATTGGATGGCTGCACATGAATTTGTAGAAAGCTAGAAAGTTTGAGAACTTACTGTATTCAGAGTGTGTAATATCATCTCTGTGTGTCCTAGATTTGAGCCACAAGATCAGTGTGGCAGTTCTAGGCTGATGCCTAGGAAAAGTTTGCACAGATTGAGCAGAAAGTGGTAGAAGGTAAACAAAATACCATTGGATGTAAAAGGGAAAAATAATGATAAGGTCTACAGAATCCCTTTGGTCTGATAACTAACATCAAGTTAGTTGTATATAAACTTGAGGATGATCAGAGGGTAGAGCTCCTCTCCTATGAGGAGAGACTGAGAGAGTTGGGGCTGTTCAGTCTGGAGAAGAGAAGGCTCTGAGGAGACCTTCTTGTGGCCTTCCAGTATCTGAAGGGGGCTACAAGAACGCTGAGGAGGGACTTTTTAGGATATCAGGTAGTGATAGGACTAGGGGAAATGGAACAAAGCTGGAAGTGGGGAGATTCAGGCTGGATGTGAGGAAGAAGTTCTTCCCCATGAGAGTGGTGAGAGCCTGGAATGGGTTGTCCAGCGAGGTGGTTGAGGTCCCATCCCTGGAGGTGTTTAAGGCCAGGCTGGATGAGGCTCTGGCCAGCCTGATCTAGTGTGAGGTGTCCTTGCCCATGGCAGGGGGGTTGGAACTGGATGATCCTTGTGGTCCCTTCCAACCCTGACTGATTCAATGATTCTATGATTCTATGATACTATGATTTTATGATTCTATGATTCTATGATTCTGTGATTCTGTGATTCTATGATCTCCAGGGACAGTGACTCCACCACCTCCCTGGGCAGCTCATTCCAATGGACAATCTCTCTCACTATGAAGAGGCCTCTTCCAACCCCAACAGCCTATAATATGGGTAGTAGGAATTACTAAGGATTAGTATCACAGCTTTTCATCCTGACTTCACTCTTTGGACTTTACATGATTGAACCATCCTAAGAGTTGCACATCTTATAGTTTACCATAAGAATGGCTTTCAGACTCGTTATTATCAGCCCAAATGTTAAATTCTAGCTTCAGGAATTTGCAATGTGTTTAAATTCCCATCTGTTATGTTGAAACTAATGAGCTTTGATGATATGGGAAATGGCTGAGAGGGACCTGGGACTTTTTAGTCTGGAAAGGAGAAGACTGGGAGGGGATCTAATGAATGTCTATAAATATCTGAGGGCTGGGGGTCAAGAAGAAAGGGACAGGCTCTGCTCAGTTGCACCCTGGGATAGGACAAGGGGCAATGGATGTATACTACAGCAGACGAAGTTCCACCTCAACATGAGGAAGAATTTCTTCACTGTGAGGGTCACAGAGCACTGGAACAGGCTGCCCAGAGAGGTTGTGGAGTCTCCTTCTCTGGAGACTTTCAAGCCCCATCTGGATGTGTTCCTGTGTGACCTGTGCTGGATTCTCTGGTCCTGCTCTGGCAGAGGGGTTGGACTGGATGACCTTTGTAGGTCCCTTCCAACCCCTAAGATCCTGTGAGCCTGTGATTCTGAGTTTACAAAGTTGTTTCATTGAGAAAAGGGAACTGAAAATTTAGCCTGAAAGCAACAATTATCAGTTTACTCTTTTTCACAGGTGGGATTTTTCCTGTATCCTTCCTTTTCTCTTCTCCTCATCTCTGCTGCATCCTCTCAGTGTCCCCCACACAGCAGTTCTCTTTACATGAAGAAGCAGAAGTTCTCCTTACAGTTCTGAATCTCCCATACACTGTTTCTGCTTTCAAAACTGCTGGTGACTGTACTGCACAGGGCTACCTCCCCCACCAGACTATTCATTTAACAGCTGCAGGGTTCCTTCAGAAGCAGAGAAGGTGAAAACTAAAATGAGGACCAAAATAAGCTCTTCGATTCTGCAAAAAAAGACAGGTGGATAGACAAAACCCACATGCCAGACATCGTACTCAGGACTTGCCTGATAGGCAAGAGCAGCAGCAGGAACAGCAGCAGCAGCACAGCTATTTCCTCCCCCTTCTGTTGGCTCCCAGCATAGAAATGCTGCCATGTTTTGGGAAGTGTGTACAATTTTCCAGAGACACAGACGTTGCAGAGGGTAGGGCTGTTGAACCCTGGCTAAAAAAGTTCCTGTGAAGCTTAAGATTCACATAGCTTTGCTTTCTAATTTTAATAGTTTTAGTTTACAGCATTCTCCTGAGACAATTTCTGAAGGAATGAAAATAGTGCTGGTAACTTTAGCTCTCTGACTCACTCACCAGTGATGAGGGGGAGGATGTAGCCTTCTAACTCATTCACTTTCTGTGATCTAGTGCTCAGCCACAACATCTTGGCTTGTGCCTGCTCTATCTGGGACTTCCAGATGGTCTCTTATCCAAGCACAGGACAAGCCCAGGAATGCTTAGCCTCCACAATCATTTACATGAGATGAAAGGCAATGGGAATTGCCTTTACTCTAGCTCCATCTTCAGTGGAGTTCAAACCACTGGAGTGTGTTTGTCCCTTGGTGGACATTAAGTTGAAATATTACACCAGTTTGCTAATTGTGCATCACATTTACTGGAGAAGACTGAAGCAGGTAATAAAATTGTCAGGGTTTTTTTGATGGAGCACTTGCAACTTACATGAATCAATGACCCTCATGACTTTGACAGTATGTACACAAAGCTTATGAAAGCTAATTACACAACTAATGAAGAAAACAGAGAAGGGACAGTTCTGGTTTTACTCATGCCCTGCTACTAGAACTCAAGGCACCCACAAGTGATGATAATGCAGTGTCAGACTTTAAAGGAGAGTTCTCATCATAACAATAAAATGTGATGTTCAGGAAAATAACAGCAATGACCTGAAAGAAAGTTAAAAAAACCATACCAGGTTATACATAGATTATGGAAAAAAAAAAACTCTTTTCAAGAATCCAGACTGCTTTTAACCTGTGGTATCAACTAGGGGAAAGTCAGACATGGAACACATCTAATTGTACCTCAGGGTCTGTCACAGTATCATAGGACATTAGAAGGGAATGTTTTTCTTTTAAACAACTCTTAGCACTCTGACAAAAGAACTTTTTATATATAAAATCCTTCTGGAATCTCTCTGAAATTATATAGACTACCTGTGGTGTTATACATAGAGATTTAAATCTAAAATGACTGCTTTGCTCTTACATATTATCACAGCATCACAGCACATTAGAGGTTGGAAGGGACCTCAAGAGATCACCAGGTCCAACCCCCCTGCCAGAGCAGCATCACTTAGGGGAGTCTGCACAGGAATGCATCCAGGTGGGGTTGGAAAGTCTTCAGAGAAGGAGACTCCACAACCCCCCTGGGCAGCCTGTTCCAGGGCTCTGTCACCCTCCCTATAAAGAAGTTTCTCCTCATGTTGAGCTGAAATCTTCTATGTTCAAGCTTGTACTTGTTGCTCCTTGTCTTATCACTGTGCACCACCCAAAAGAGCCTGGCCCCCTCCACTTGACCCCCACCCCTCAGCTATTGAGAGACATTGATCAGATCCCCTCTCAGCCTTCTCTTTTCCAGACTAAACAGCCCCAGGGCTCTCAGTTCCTCTCTTCATGAAGGAGACATTTCCTATGTTTTATAGCTAAAGAGGACTGTTCTATACACCCTTCTGACAGAGAAAAGGGAACCAGGTTGTTTGTTGTTTGTTTTTCCTTTTTTTCTTTCTATGGGATCATTTGCAAGATGAGCTTCAGAAGAGTTTCATCCTCATTATTTATTTCTTCACCCAGTGATAATTTCCTTTTACTCAGTTGCAGTATATATCTCAAATGGGCAGGAAATCTTTTTTTGAGAGGTGTAGACAGGGACTTGGCAACAAGTTGAGAATTTCTACAAAGATTTTTCAGAGATATTAAAAAAAAAAAAAAAGCCCATTTTCTTCCTTTGTCAACAAAGGCTTGGTGTTACTCTTCAATGTGCAAAAGGTCCTAGCTTAATTCATCAATATATGCTTCAGTTTTGTAGGTGACAAGAGGTGATTTGTCAGGCACATTTATGGCTCCTCAGTTAGAAGCACATCAGATGTTGCATCAACCTCCCACACATATATAAGAAGATGAAAACAGGAGGTAGAAAGTGAGAAAAAATAAGCATTATGTGTCCTACAGCTGGTTGCAGAACATTTAGGGTAAGGTGACAATCTTCTGTGTGTCCAAAAACATGGAAATAAAATGACAGCTCCCTAAGAACAAGAATTAAGAATAGCTCAGTCTAGAAATATTCTTTGTCTTCAGTCTCAAAGCATAAGATCAGAACATTAGGGAAAGAGCTGGACAGAGTTCTTGTCTGGAAATTAGCATACAGGGGAAAAAAAAAAAAGAAAGAAAAGAAAAAAAAACAAAACAAAACAAAACAACTTCACATACTCCGCCAAAAGAAAGTTTTTGTGCCGTGGGCAACTTTTACTCCTACTTAGCAAAGTGTGCTACTATTGACATCAATAACAAATGTTGTGTCCTGTCCAGTGCTAAGGCTGCACAATGCTGTGTTCAAGAGTAGCCATCCACATGTAAAAAGTAAGGGGATAAGAAGAATTTGTGTTTGAGTTCTGGCAAAAAAGAAAAAGGCAAAATCAAATCAGCTCTTCGTTTGTCCTTATCCTTTGCCTCTCCTCATCTCCTTCCCATCATGAGGGAAGTTGAGAAAAGGTTCTGAAAAGTAAAAGATATGTGTGAAATAAGTTCTTGTGGTGGTCTGGGGCTGGCAAGAAACTGAAGTGAGGGAGAAAATGGTTTCTTTTAGCTTCAAAGTGGCCAACTGATGGGTGCTTTAGGTTGCTGGCAGTGAAAGAGTATAGAAACATGATTCATTAAGTCCAGACTGCACCCACTGCAGGTCACTACCATTTATAATCATTTTCTGTTTGGTTGAAAACTTAAAAGCTCCCATGAAAAATCATGAAAAGTTCCCAGGGTATCTGTTTCTTGCTTAAAAGAGAAAAAAAAATCTCAAAAGTGAGGACATGTGTGTCCACAGATTCTTTTAGCAAAGAGAAACAAATTTGTTCCATAATGGTCATTAGGTGAAGGATTGGAAACTGATCCTGTACTGAGAGAAAGGGAAGTGAAATCATTTGGGGACTTGAGCATCTCCCCTCTGAAGAGAGACTGAGAGCCCTGCGGCTGTTCAGTCTGGAGAAGAGAAGGCTGAGAGGGGATCTGATCAATGTCTATCAATAGCTGAGGGGTGGGTGTCAAGTGGAGGGGGCCAGGCTCTGCTGGGTGGTGCACAGTGATAAGAAAAGGAACAATGGGTTCAAATTTGAACATAGAATGTTTCAGCTCAACATGAGGAGAAACTTCTTTGCAGTGAGGGTGACAGAGCCCTGGAACAGGCTGCCCAGGGGGGTTGTGGAGTCTCCTTCTCTGGATGCATTCAAAACCCACCCTGGGTGATACTGCTTTGGCAGGGGGGGTTGGACCTAATGATCTCTTGAGGTCCCTTCCAACCTCTAATGTGCTGTGATGCTGTGATAATATGCAAGGGCAAAGCAACCATTTTAGATTTAAATCTATATATATAGCACCATAGGTAGTCTATATAATTTCAGAGAGATTCCAGAAGGATTTTCTATATAAATTTATATATATATATATATATGAAAATATATTTCTATATAAAAAGTTCATTTGTTAGAGTGCTAAGAGTTGTTTAAAAGAAAAACTTTCCCTTTTTTTTTTCTTCCAGATTGTTAGTTGGAAAAACATCTTACTGGAATATACAGCCCTAGAAACTGGAAAATTTTATTACTGTGCCCAAGTGGTCAAAAGACCACAGCATAAATATGTCCTCCAGAGGGGTGAGATGATATTTAAAAGTTATTCCCTTATACCAGATGTGGTTACATCAATAAGTCTTGAGTCTCATTGGTGAAAAGAGATTCTGACCACAAAAAACAAACAAACACACAAACAAACAAACAAACAAAAAACCCCCCACAAAACAAAATAAAAAACCCCCAGTCATTCCACTTAGTCTTAAATGTTTAGGTTCTGCTAGAAATCACCCTGACCTCTTATCAGTCCTGTCCCTGTGCTCAGCACTGCTTAGACCACACCTTGAGTGCTGTGTCCAGTTCTGGGCTCCTCAATTTAAGAAGGACATTGAGATACTTGAATGTGTCCAGAGAAGGGCAAGAAGGCTGGGGAGGGGTCTGGAGCACAGCCCTATAAGGAGAGGCTGAGGGAGCTGGGGGTGTTTAGCCTGGAGAAGAGGAGGCTCAGGGGAGACCTCATTGCTGTCTACAGCTACCTGAAGGGAGGTTGTAGCCAGGTGGGGGTTGGTCTCTTCTCCCAGGCAACCAGCACCAGAACAAGAGGACACAGTCTCAAGCTGCACCAGGGGAAGTTTAGGCTCAAGGTGAGGATAAAGTTCTTCCCAGAAAGAGTAACTGGGCATGGAATGTGTTGCCCAGGGAGGTGGTGGAGTCACCATTCCTGGAGGTGTTCAGAAAAGGATTGGATGTGGCATTTGAAGCCATGGTTTAGTTAGTCAGGAGGTGTTGGGTGATAGGTTGGGCTTGCTGATCTCTGAAGTCTTTTCCAGCCTTGTTGATTCTATGATTCCATGACTGAAATGCATGATGTCAGGGATGAGTTGCCATCTTCTGCCCCTCTCACAGCTTCTCTGTGTAGCATACTTCCATTCTACAGAGACTGCAGAAACTGCTTTGCAGTTGTCATGTCACCACGATGTGAGAATGGCTCTCAGAGGACCATGTGGCAGGAAGCAGTGCTGATGGTTAATGCTAGGATAGACCAGGAAGGGTGTGTGACATCTTCCTTATTTCCTTTCCCTCTTCCTGGCCTTGGACACTCCATAGGACAGGGGCTTCCTCACTTATTTGATAGACTTTTAACATCCATCACAATATTTACAGATTCACAGAATGAAACAGGTTGGAAAAGACCTCAGAAAACATCAAGCCCAGCCTATCACCCAATACCATCTAATCAACTAAACCATGGCACTAAGTGCCTCATCCAGGCTGTTTTTAAACACTTCCAGGGACAGTGTTCCACTGGACTTCCACCACCTCCCTGGGCAGCACATTCCAATGGCCAATCTCTCTTTCTGGGAAGAATTCTTTTCCTAACATCCAGCCTAAACTTCCCCCTGGTGCAGCTTGAGACTGTGTCCTCTTGTTCTGGTGCTGGTTGCCTGGGAGAAGAGACCAACCCCCACCTGGCTACAACCTCCCTTCAGGTAGTTGTAGAGAGCAATGAGGTCTGCCCTGAGCCTCCTCTTCTCCAGGCTAAACACCCCCAGCTCCCTCAGCCTCTCCTCACAGGGCTGTGCTCCAGACCCCTCCCCAGCCTTGTTGCCTTTCTCTGGACATGTTCCAGTATCTCAACATCTCTCTTGAACTGAAGGGCCCAGAACTGGACACCAGACTCCAGGTGTGGTCTAACCAGTGCTGAGTACAGAAGAATGACTTCCCTGCTCCTGTCGGCAGTGATTTCCACAATCTCCTTATGTCTTTCATTGTTTGAAACCTCAAAGATTTGTTTTCTGGGATTGTAAATTGGAGTACTTCTTGGGAGAATAAGTTGGAGTTCTTCTTGGGGCAGCAAGCTGAAAGTGTGTCTCTGAACTGTTTGCTTTCAGCTTACTTCTTCACTGCCTCAGAGAGAACCTCTGGCCCCCTGAAGTTACTCATGGTATAACTAAACTACCTAAAAAAATGGGGTAGTGTTCTAAAGTTCAGGACTGAGCTTATCTGCAAGTCAATAGTTCTGTTTAAGTTAGGGAAGGCTTTGATATACACATTTACACTTTTTTCTTGCCAGAGAATCACAGAATTATTGAGCTGAAAGACCTCTGAGATCATCCAGTCCAGCCTATGACCCAGCACCACCATCAGCTAATCCATGCCACCAAGTGCCACAGCCAAGCTTTTCTTCAAGACCTCCAGGGATGGAGACTCCACCACCTCCCTGGGTAGTCCATCCCAGTGCCTAATCAGCCTTGCTGTCAGGAAGTGCTTCCTAAGAGCCAACCTAAACCTCCCCTGGAGCAGCTTCAGGCCATGCCCTCTTGTCCTGTCACAAGTTGCCTGGGAGAAGAGCCTGAGCCCCACCTGACTACAACTTCCTTTTAGGTAGTTGTAGAGAGTGCTAAGGTCCCCTCTGAGTCTCCTCTTCTCCAGGCTGAACACCCCCAGCTCCCTCAGCCTCTCCTCAGCAGACCTTCCCTCACCAGTCTCATTGCTCTCCTCTGGACCTGCTCCAGCACCTCAAGATCCTTCCTCAAGTGAGGGACCCAGAGCTGCAGACAGTGCTGGAGGTGAGGCTTCACCAGTGCTGAGCACAGTGCAGAATTCCATCCCTGCTCCTGCTGCCCACACTCTTCCTGATGCAGGCCAGGATGCCTTTGGCCTTCCATGCCCCCTGGGCACACTGCTGGCTCCTGTCCAGCTGCTGTCACCCAGCACTGCCAGGTCTCTCCATTTGGGCTCTCTGAAGACATTCTCAACACTTATTTTGCTCTCTTTGTGCTTGTTTAGGATGACAAGTGCCTTTTTTACAGTTTGGGGAGTTTGATACCATGCTAACAGCTTTATGTTGGATATAAAACAAATCCTCTTTATTTCAGGGCACATTGCCTTATGTGCCTGTGGAAGGGGCTCTAGGGCCCTGCACTGTGGAACAAACCAGTGTACTGCTGGTGATTTGAAAGCTATAGTGTTATCAAATCTGCACACATGAGCCACCATGATATTATTTCACCCTTAGCAGTCTGATCTCAGACAGGTGCTGGCATTATGACAAAGAATCTTTTGTCTCCAAAGCCCTATTCTGAATGCCAGAGCAGCTCAGTTGGAAGCAAATGAAAGCTGTATTTACAAGCAAAACTGCAATCTACAATGGAATGCAGTGAATATGTACAAATATAGAGTATCTACAGTGTTTACAGGTATTTGTAATTAGCAAACAGCACAAGGAACCCCCTGGCCAAAGAGCAGGGGAAGCTGCAACAGCTTCTCCCTTCCCTGCCTGCCCCTTTCCCCTCTGTGCAAAAGGGACAAGAGACAGAAGCAGAGAAGCTCATACCACTCAAAACAATGCAGTCAAGGTCAAGCAGAAGCCAGCAGAAGCACAAAGTTGGTATCTCCCAGCCTAAGGAAGCAAGAAGAAAGAGAGATTGCTTTAGGAAACAAGTCTTATGGCAGATATCTCATGGTGTCACAGTCTCACAGTATATCGGAGGTTGGAAGGGACCTCAAGAGAACATCAAGTCCAACTCCCCCTCCCTTAGGGAAGTCTGCACAGGAATGCATCCAGGTGGGGTTGGAAAGTCTCCAGAGAGGAGACTCCACAATCCCCCTGGGCAGCCTGTTCCAGTGCTCTGTCACCCTCCCTGTAAAGAAGTTTCTCCTCATGTTGAGGTGAAATATTCTGTGCTCTAGTTTGAACTCATTGTTCCTTGTCTTATCACTGTGAACCACTGAAAAGTGCCTGGCCCCCTCCACTTGTCCCCCACCCCTCAGCTATTGAGAGACATTGCTCAGAAATAAGATTTGTTT
This sequence comes from Indicator indicator, assembly GCF_027791375.1. NCBI lineage: Eukaryota > Metazoa > Chordata > Aves > Piciformes > Indicatoridae > Indicator > Indicator indicator. The sequence goes on along the minus strand of NC_072011.1, from coordinate 4,256,882 downwards.
TCTACCTGCCAGTGGCCAGGTACATTGACTACTTTGCCTTTCAATATCCTCTTTGATTAAACCAAACAGTGGCATCTTAAACCACTTAAGCTTCACAGAAAAAAAAAAGAAAAAAACAACACTTAAGCTTCACAGATAGGTTCCTGTGTGATCTGCTCTAGGTGATCCTGCTCTGCCAGGGGGGTTGGACTGGATGAGCTTTCCAGGTCCCTTCAGCCCCTGGCATTCTGTGATTTTGTGTGATTCTGTGAAAAAAAAAAACCAAAAAACTTTTTCTTCCAGACTCTGGATTGCTCTGCAGTCCTTTCCTGAACTTTGAAATATTCCACATCCTTCAACAATTCTGGTCATCAGGATGACACCAGCAGCATCTTGCCAACATTCTGTTTACAGGCAAGATCATGGTGCTTCAATGGATACTTCTATTCTCTTTTTCATATGTCCAGAGAATTCTATCAGTTGTATCTGTCTCAGCATTTGTCACAGAATCACAGAGTGTTGGGAGCTGGAAGGGATCTCCAAAGATTAACTCCCCTGCCAGAGCAGGATCACCTAGACCAGATCACACAGGAACACAGTCAGGCAGGTCTTGAATATCTCCAATCTAAATCTTTGGTTACCAGGAGGTCTTCAAACTCTTGGCTCTACCTGCATACTTGATCCTCATGTGATACTGGTGTTTGCCTGTATTTATGAATCACAGAATCAACCAGGGGGGACGAGACCTCCAAGATCATCAAGTCCAACAGATCACCCAACCCTAACTAATCAACCAGACCATGGCACCAAGTGCCTCATCCAGGCTTTTCTTAAACACCTCCAGGAACATCGACCCCACCACCTCCCTGGGCAGCCCATCCCAATGGCCAATCTCTCTTTCTGGGAAGAACTTCTTTCTAAGATCAAGCCTAAACTTCCCCATGCATAGCTTGAGACTGTGTCCTCTTGTTCTGGTGCTGGTTGTCTGGGAGAAGAGACCAACCCCCACCTGGCTACAACCTCCCTTCAGGTAGTTGTAGACAGCAATGAGGTCTCCCCTGAGCCTCCTCTTCTCCAGGCTAAACACCCCCAGCTCCCTCAGCCTCTCCTCACAGGGCTGTGCTCCAGACCCCTCCCCAGCCTTCTTGCCCTTCTCTGGACACATTCCAGCACCTCAACATCTTTCTTGAATTGAGGAGCCCAGAACTGGACACAGGTCTTGAGGTTCAGCCTAACCAGTGCTGAGCACAGGGCAGAATGAATTCCCTGCTCCTGCTGGCTACACTATTCCCAATCCAGGCCAGGATGCCATTGGCTCTCTTGGCCACCTGGGCACACTGCTGGTTCATGTTCAACCTGTTGTCAACCAGCACCCCCAGGTCCCTCTTTGCCTGGCTGCTCTCCAGCCACTCTGTCCCCAGCCTGTAGCACTGCACAGTGTGTGGAGCAGTTAACGTGTCAGAAAGAGAAGTATCTTGGATCTGACTTTGTAACAAGGTGGGGAGAAAATTAGAAGAGTGAGGGGATTATTTTGTTCATGGTTGTTTTTTTTTTTTTTTTCTGCTGAGCTGCATGAACATCTGCTACCATTCTGGAATGAGTCATAACTTTGAAAGCCTCATTCTGCAGCACGTGGTGTAAGTTTATTCACAAAATTCGAGTGGGGGTGTGCGCTCCCTGTGCAAAATATTGGAGCTGCTTTTATCATGCAGAGTTGGCCTCCATTTGCACAATTTCCTTCTAAGCTGCTCCTAGCAGTGTAAAGAAGCAGGGCTGCCACCTTGCTCTCAGGGGGCACCAAGTGCAGGGAGCTGAGGCTGGGCTGAGCAGCACTTAGCCCCACGGTACGTGCAGGTGATGCATGACTCACACTCACAGGACCAGCAAGTGGCTGCCAGAATTAGCATCCTGCTTGCAATTTTGAATATAACTGGGCCCTTTTGGTTGTGATAGTTTATATTGCATGCTAGGATCCTTGAGAAAGTAATATTTTTATTTGCCTCAGTAAATCAACATCAACCATGTCTATTTCTTGCAAGCACAAACAAACGAACCAAAACAACCAACCCCAAAAAATGCTCTTTAGCAGTTTGTACTTCCTTTCCAATTTCTGACAAGAGTCTGAAAGTTTCCTGCACACAGGTGAAAATTGACTTAACTGCAACTTGTACGAATGAAGGAAGTTTTAGGCTGAGGTACAAGAAGCAGAGCTACCGAAAGAGTCCAGTGCAGAGCCACAAAAATGATGAAGGGAGTCTCAAGTTGTGCCAGGGGAGGTATATGTTGGATATTAGGAGGAAGTTCTTCACAGAGAGAGAGATTTGCCATTGGAATGGGCTGCCCAGGGAGGTGGTGGAGTCAATGTCCCTAGAGGTGTTGAAGAAAAGCCTGGATGAGGCACTTAGTGCCACGGTCTGGTTGATTGGATAGGGCTGGGGGATAGGTTGGACTGGATGATCTTGGAGGTCTCTTCCAACCTGGCTGATTCTATGATTCCATGAAAGAGCTGGATTAGCCTTATCTTAATTTTTACTCCTGTTGGCTTACACAACTCAAAAATCATGTTACAAGAAATAGCCAAATCTTAAAAAACAACCAACCAAACAAACAAAAAGCCAGGCTCATATCAAAAGGAAACACTAACTTTGAGCTCAGATGATTTGGGGTTTTAGAATAGTATTTACTACACCACAGCAGAGAGCACTCAGAGTGTGGTTAGTAAATCAAGAGAGGTTCTCCTCCCCCTCTGCTCTGCCCTGCTAAGGCCACATCTGGAATATTGTGTCCAGTTCTGGGTCCTCAGTTCAAGAAGGACCTCAGAGAACTGCTTGAGAGTCCAGCACAGAGCACAAAACTGAAGAAGGGAGTGAAACATCTTCCTTATGAGGAGAGCCTGAGGGAGCTGAGGCTCTTTAGCTTGGAGAGGAGGAGCCTGAGAGGTGACCTCATTCATGTTGATAAAGATGTGCAGGGGGAGTGCCCAGAGGCTGGAGCCAGGCTCTGCTGGGTGATGCCCAATGCCAGCACAAGGGGCAGTGGATGGAAGTTGAGGCATAGGAAGTTCCATTGAAAAAGAAGGAAGAATTTTTTCCCTGTGAGGGTGACAGAACACTGGAAGAGGCTGCCCAGGGGGGGTTGTGGAGTCTCCTTCTCAGGAGATATTCCAAACCCACCTGGATGTGTTCCTGTGTGATATCTTCTAGGTGATCCTGCTCTGGCAGGGGGGTTGGACTGGATGATCCTTTGAAATCCCTTCCAACCCCTATCATTCTGTGATTCTGTGATTTTACACAGAGGTACTTTATGGCTTTGCTCAAGTGACAAATGTCACAGTGTGACTTTATCAGGATGATGAAGGGAATATATTTACCTTACTCTGATGTAATTTCAGGTTTACTTTAAAGCACTGTAAAAAGCTAATCAAACCAACACAAGTATTTGTGCTTCATTCTGTTTCACTCAGATACTGATTTCCGCATAAATTATAGGAAAGCATTTTCTAGACAACTTCACAATATGGAGACCTGTCTGAGGTGGAAATGATCTCCTGTGAGTACTATTTCTGTATGAAATCATCAGCAACACTGTTGACTTAAACTATTGAGCACCAACACATTCTAAAAGTAGCCAAAGCTACACTCAGACAGAGATCAATGATTCCGTTGGTATTTAGGAATAAGACAATTCACCTGCACAATGTGTTTCATGCTAACTCAAAAATCCTACTGGATTTTCATGCATGAGCTAAATATTCTGGCTGCTTATTCCCACAGTTGAGTTTTGTTTTTGGTTTGGTTTGGTTTGGTTTTTGGGGTTTTTTTTCGGTAGGTTTTAGAGCCTTGCAGCAGAAGCAAACAGTGGGCAAAGCAACACAGTGTATTCACACAGAATCACAGAGTGTTAGGGGTTGGAAGGGATCTCAAAAGCTCATCCAGTCCAACCCCCCCTGCCAGAGCAGGATCACCTAGAGCAGATCACACAGGAACTCACCCAGGCGCACCTTCTATCACTTCTCTTTTAAGACTTCTCAGTGATAAGCCTCAATATCTCTGAAATTGCCTCAACCAGCTTCTAAGTGCTCTTGGCTGAACTTCTTGGAGCTCAGGGATTTGAAATCATGGATTTTATCTAAGCAACATTCATCTCATTCTTCCTTGAGCTCACTCAGGAAGCTTACTGGAGGTCTTCTGTTGCTAGGTCTTGCTGTGATGGATGCCCAGCTGTAATTGTGCCTTTCAGAGAAACAGAAATGGTTGTCTTCTAATTTTGGCTTGCTTGGTAATTCATGGAGCAGATTGGTTCCTCACTCTTGCTGTGTCTGGCAATGGGTTCATGGAGTCTTTCCTCCTTATCTCTGCATCACTTCTTCAGTGCACTTCATCTTGTCACAAAATCCCAGAGTAACAGCACAGGGGGTTGGAAGGGACCTCTGGAGATCTGCCAGTCCAACCCTCCTGCTTACATCTAAACTTCTCAGACTTTCCAGCCAGCTGAGCTCAGGGCCCAGCTATATCCTCACCTGTGGGTCACTGAAAATATATCATAAATTGTCAGAGAGAGTAAACCAAAAAAACAAAGAGAAAGAAAGAGAGGAAGAGGAAAAAGAGAAGTCACATCCTGTAATTTTTTTGTATCACAAGCAAATTTGGTCATCTCTACCTTCTGAAGCCAAGCCTTTGCTATCTAGTTCTTGACTAGCTTGTGTGGTTTTAATTAGGTGTGTGTTTGGATTGGAAGAATCTTACCCCAGATGTCAACTTTTCCCTTCTGCATGAGCAACTTTCTGATGCTCTACTGATACTGCCAAGAAAGTGTGACAAAAATGATTACAAGGCAACCTAAACTGGCCCACACTTGAGCAGCCCTTCTGGATGGGAAATATTCTTTTCCACAGGCAACTTATAACAACACAGACACAGTGTGTGTGTCTGGAAATATCAACTAGAAATCCTCTGAACAGATCTCAGCATCGCTAATAAAGTCCCATCTTTGTTCCACTGACAGAGAGCTTAGCTTCTGGCCCTGATTACCTTAATGGCATTCAGCCAAAAGAGTTTCCCAAAGTCTATTGTAAAGTAGAGTAAGTGACTTGCTGCTGTGTAAAAGGAATAATATTTGTTTATTTTTCCATCCTTAAATATTGGCAAATACTTGGTAATCCATAAAAGGGAAAGAAATCTGGCAACACTTTCAAGGTCACCTTTGTAAGGTGTTCTTTCCTCAGGTAAACAAGGTAAAAAAAAAAAAAAAAAAAGGAAACAATTTACTTCAGCTTGCATGAACTTAACAAATCTTTTATCTATGAGCACTGCAGCAAAATAAAGCTCTTTTTCATAAAGCTGTATGCCCCAGCCATGATAAGATGACTCAAGGCCTTGGCTTATAAGCAAAACTGTGAAGACCATTCAAAAAAAAAAAAAAAAAAGTCCATCTAATAAAACCTAAGAGAAGAAAATGATGCTGAACCTTCCTGAAAAATACTCAACACCCTTTTTCCTGTTTTTTTTTTTTTTTTCCCTGCAATCATTTTCCTCAAATGAGTTTTAATCCTTCTACTCACTGAACAGAAAATTAAAGTATTGTGGATCTGAGATAGAGGAAGGGAGGTTTAGATCAGAGGTTAGAAAGAAGTTCTTCACTAGGAGGGTGATTCTCCCCCTCTACTCCACTCTGGTGAGACCCCACCTGGAGTACTGCATCCAGTTCTGGAGCCTCTATTAGAAGAAGGATCTGGAGGTGCTGGAAGGTGTCCAGAGAAGGGCCACCAGGATGAGCAGAGGGCTGGAGCTGCTCTGCTCTGGAGACAGACTGAGAGAGTTGGGGTTGTTCAGTCTGGAGAAGAGAAGGCTTCCAGGAGACCTTCTTGTGACCTTCCAGTATGTGAAGGGGGCTCCAAGAAAGCTGGGGAGGGACTTTTTAGGGAGTCAGGTAGTGATAGGACTGGGGGGAATGGAGCAAAACTAGAAATGGGGAGATTCAGATTGGATGTTAGGAAGAAGTTTTTCCCCATGAGGGTGGTGAGACACTGGCACAGGTTGCCCAGGGAGGTGGTGGGTTTTAAGGCCAGGCTGGATGTGGCTCTGGGCAGCTTGATGTAGTGTGAGGTGTCCCTGCCCATGGCAGGGGGCTTGGAACTGGATGATCCTTGAGGTCTTTTCCAACCCTGACAATTTTGTGATTCTGTGAAGTATTTAACTTCCAACCCTTCTACAACAAATCAGATATTAGGAAGTTTTGGGTGCAAAACAGCTTAGCTCATGTCTTATTGGGGCTCTATGCTAATTTCCTTGGGTTTTTTTACCAAGCATAAATTTGGCACATCAATGTACCCAACACATTTGAGGCTTCTATCAAGCACAGACTTGCCAGAGGGATATTTTATTACAAATAAATCTACCATTAATGACTCCCCATAGGGGCTCAGAAACAGAGTTTTATTTAGCTCAGTTGCTTTGAGGATGTTGATTATAACTCATGTAGCCTTAAACTGCCAGCATTGGCTTTCTCCAAGGGGGAATCCTCTTCCTGTCCCAGACTTCCCAGAAAGTGGTCAGCAGGGTGCTTGAGATGGATCCTCTTCTGCACAAAGGAGGAGGTTGTGTATGGCACAGCTTCCTCTCTGTGCACTCCAAGCCTTGGAGCTCACTCACTCCTTCCTTCAGTCCAAAATAGCCTGAATCTGGGGACCTTCCAGAGCTGCTACAAAAAAACATCTGTTTGGTAAGGGGAGCTGGGAAAGGAAGACATATTTGCTACACCAGAGAAGAGGCAGAAGTGAGATTTTTGTGAAGAGCTGATTAAGTGGTCCTTTGTTGGACTAGTCCTCTGGCTGCCAAATCCACATCACATTCCTCAAGTCATTCTCATTCCTCTTTTTTTCAATCTTGGAAAGATGACTTTTCAGTTATTCTGAAAATTAGAAGTGTGGCAATTAACTGTGGAAGCTTGTGATTTGACAGAAGACATCCCAAGCATGCATAATGCTCACAATTCCTGTGATTTCTAATGAATGGGAGTGGGAGTAAATCCTTGAAGACTTTCAAAAATATTATTATTGTTGTTGTTATTATTATTATTATTATTATTATTATTATTATTATTATTATTATTATTATTATTATTGAAATCTTGTCAAACGCAAATAGCTAAAATGTCTAATGGTGTTGATTAATTTTCTTCTGGTCAGAGAATCACAGAATTAACCAGGTTGGAAAAGATCTTCAAGATCATCAAGTCCAACCTATCACCCAACACCATCTAATCAACTAAACCATGGCACTAAGTGCCTCATCCAGGCTTTTTTTAAACACTTTCCAGGGATGCTGACTTCACCACCTCCCTGGGCAGCACATTCCCATGGCCAATCTCTCTTCCTGGGAAGAATTTCTTCCTTCTGTCAGGACACTTATGTCATTCTAAAGATCCAGGAGTTCTAGGGAAGTTCTTCTGCTTCTCTACTCTGCCCTGCTGAGACCACAGCTGCAATCCTGTGTCCAGTTTGGGGCTCCCCACTTCAAGAGAGACAGAGACCTGCTGGAGAGAGTCCAAGGGAGAGCCACAAGGATGCTTAGGGGACTTGAACATCTCCCCTGTGAAGAGAGACTGAGAGCCCTGGGGCTGTTTAGTCTGGAGAAGAGAAGACTGAGAGGGGATCTGAACAATGTCTCTCAATAGCTGAGGGGTGGGGGTCAAGTGGAGGGGGCCAGGCTCTTTTTGGTAGTGGACACTAATAAGACAAGGAACAATGGATACAAACTTGAACACAGAAGATTTCATCTCAACATGAGGAGAAACTTCTTTACAGCAAGGGTAAGAGAGCACTGGAACAGGCTGCCCAAAGAGGCTGTGGAGTCTCATTTCCTGAAGATATTCCAAATCCAGCTGGATGCATTCCTGTGCAGACTCCCCTGGGTGATGCTGCTCTGGCAGGGGGGGTTTACTTGATGACCTCTGGAGTAAAGGGAGAGAAGAACCTCCCTAGGTTAATTTGAATTATTTTATAATCTGATGGAACAAAATCTCCTTGCTGTGTGTCTCTGCTCTGTTGCATACATGTAAGTGTGAGTGCCATGAATGAAAATAATGCCACAAGGAATCCCACACTGGACTTTCAGATGCTTCTCCAGAGAAGGATTTCCCTTTGGTTGCATTTCTAAGCCTTTTGCAGATGTCTCAAATGTCACCAGACACCTAAAATAGCTCTAGATGTGTAAGCTGAGGTGCCTGGATTCCTTCCTCTGACAGCTGGCCAGCTGCAAGGCTCTTGAGAGTCCACTAATAAGAACAGAGCTAATTGGGTTTTAGGGGAGCCTAGACACTTCACTTGCCATCAGCTGTGCTTAGGTGTTTTAACCTGGAGCTGAGCCTTACATTTGAGATAATAACCAAAAAAAAAAAAAAATACATATTTTAGGAATTTGTCCAAGAAATCCCAAACTGAACAGGCACCAGAGGGATATTTCTTCATTCTCCTCTCCACTTCTCTTGAGATCATCTTGGAAAAATTACATCAGCTCTGCAAGGAGAGCTCTGCAAACCAGACAGACTGTGCCAAAGGATCTTTTCAGCACCTTCTTTAGAAAGTCTGGTGAACACAGGCATCCTCAGAACACGTTCTACCATTTTTTGTTTGCAGTGGTGAATGATATTTGCATTCTTGAATCTCTGAAGAGCTGTTTCCTCCTCTCTGAAAGTTAGCAGATGCAACATGCCTTTTAAGTCAAGACTCTCATGTTTTCACAGGCCTGGCATGGGCATCTGCTTCCATGACTATCAACAGCATTGGTTTGACAGCTTTTAGAGTTGCTGCTGGATTTAATCAGAAATTATTAAACAAATCATGGCACAAGAGAAGAAAAACAGAGTTTGCATTTAGCCTCACTGTGTACTTCCAGAGAACACACTGAGAGATGAAGTGGTTTTGAAAAAAGTGATCTTCAAAATGATTAAATATGCTTCATCATGCACTCAGAATCACAGAATCACAGAATTAGTGAGGCTGGAAAAGACCTCTGAGATCATCAAGTCCAGCCTATGACCCAACACCACCACAGCAGCTACACCATGCCACCAAGTGCCACAGCCAAGCTTTCCTTCAAGACCTCCAGGGATAGAGACTCCACCACCTCCCTGGGCAGTCCATCCCAGTGCCTAATCAGCCTTGCTGTCAGGAAGTGCTTCCTAATGTCCAACCTAAACCTCCCCTGGTGCAGCTTCAGGCCATGCCCTCTTGTCCTGTCACAAGGTGCCTGGGAGAAGAGCCTGAGCCCCACCTGACTACAACTTCCTTTTAGGTAGTTGTAGAGAGTGCTAAGGTCCCCTCTGAGTCTCCTCTTCTCCAGGCTGAACACCCCCAGCTCCCTCAGCCTCTCCTCATCAGACTTTCCCTCCAGCCCCCTCACCACTCTCATTGCTCTCCTCTGGACCTGCTCCAGCACCTCAAGATCCTTCCTGAAGTGAGGGACCCAGAGCTGCAGACAGTGCTGGAGGTGAGGCCTCACCAGTGCTGAGCACAGGACAGAATTCCATCCCTGCTCCTGCTGCCCACACTCTTCCTGATCCAGGCTAGGATGCCATTGGCCTTCCATACTCCCTGGGCACACTGCTGGCTCCTGTCCAGCTGCTGTCACCCAGCACTGCCAGGTCCCTCTCTGCCAGGCTGCTCTTCAGCCACTCATCCCCCAGTCTGTAGCACTGCATGGGTTGATTGTGGCCAAAGTGCAGGACCCTGAGTGTTAAGCTGGAGTAAGGGTCAGCCAGGCAATGTACTAATACTAGGAAGAAACAGCACTCTACTCAACCTCCTTGGAGCTGGTAGAAATCATAGAATCACACAGCATCATGGAATATATCTGGTTGGAAGAGACCTTGAAGAACATCCAGTTCAACCTTCAGCCCATTTCTGAAGGGTCAACACTAAACCATGTCCCCAAACTCCAGGTCCACACACACTTGAGGACCCCCAGGGATGGTGACTCCACCACTGCCCTGGGCAGACCATTCCAATGTTTGATATTTGTTCTAGTGAAGAAATTTTTCCTAATATCATTCCTAAACCTTCTCTGGCACAGCCAGTCATCTCTGGCTCTTCATTGCCTCCTTAACAGACTGCTTCAGCCAGGGATGCCTGTATTTTGTAGTGTATCACAGTCTCACAGTGTATCAGAGGTTGAAAGGGAGCTCCAGAGATCATCCAGTCCAACCCCCCTGCCAGAGCAGCATCACCCAGGGGAGTCTGCACAGGAATGCATCCAGGTCTGTTTGGAAAGTCTCCTGAGAAGGAGACTCCACAATCCCCCTGGGCAGCCTGTTCCAGTGCTCTGTCACCCTCACTCCAAAGAAATTTCTCCTCATGTTGAGCTGAAATCTTCTATGTTCAGGCTTGAACCCATTGTCCCTTGTCTTATCACTGTGCACCACCCAAAAGAGCCTGGCCCCCTCCACTTGACCCCCACCCCTCACATATTGATAGGCATTGATCAGATCCCCTCTCAGCCTTCTCTTCTCAAGACTAAATGAACTTTCACTTCTTCCACATCACTGGCTCCAGTGCCTGGCCTCTGCTAAACCTCAGATTTGGAATCTTGCAGGTCCTTGAGTGAATTAAGCTAGACACAGTTAAATGCAGGCTGCTGTCTCTTGAAGTGCACCATCTCTTCCAATCCAATGGTCTCCTGCCCATGGTTACAAAAGAGGAAGGTTCCAGGAGGGCTCTCTTTCTATCACCCAAGGGCTCAGCTCAAAGTGAGGGACTGTGTGCACAAACCCCAGACAGGGATTTAGCAGAAATAAAATCCATGAATTCCTCAGTTACCAAGCTGAGGAAATGCACTGGGGTAGGAGGTTGAGCATTCTTGATCTTTGACTTTGAAACCACATGTGTGAAAGTACAAAACCCCACCCTTCCCAGAGGCTAAAAACATTAACAGTTCTTTAGGAACCTGAACCAAGTTTTGCTTACTTCTGTAGCAATTCATTTTCTTTTTAATGAGAGTGTGGGCACAGTTCTACACACAACACAATTCTGAGGGGTTGTTAATCTGTAGGGATGGCTGCTTAAGCAGGTACCCCATGATTAGATGGTATTGAGTGGTGGATTGGACTTGATGATCTCAAAGGTCTGTTCCAACCTGGTTAATTTTGTGATTCTGTGAGTGAAAGATGCTTTTTTTTTTTTTTCCCCATATTAAAATAGCAACAGGAGGATTGAAGACCTCAGCAGCCAGATCAGAACACAATGAGGGCTGTGTCCACGTTGCAAAAAGAGAAGATATCCCCTTTCAATAATATTTACATAAAATCCCTTGACTGGTTCAAGTAGAAGCTGGGAAAATAATACCAGGTATTTTCTACTGACATTTTTCAAGATTCATTTCATTAGCTTTAGTTATGTTTGAGCTCCTTTTGGATTTGCTTCCTATGAATCTGCAAGGGATTGCATTTCATGTTCATGGAAAGGGGATTTCAAAGTTGCAGTCATAAGTCATTTCAAAAAGCCAAATTGAAATATAAGGTAAGAAGGCATTGAGATTGGAAGTCTGTTCATGTTTGTCTAACCAGGGAACAAGAGGAGTAGTACCATAAGTCTTCACAGAATCACAGAATCAACCAGGTTGGAAAAGATCTTCAAGATCATCGAGTCCAACCTATCACCCAACACCGTCTAATCAACTAAACCATGGCACTGAGTGCCTCATCCAGTCTTATTTTAAACACTTCCAGGGATGGTGACTCCACCACCTCCCTGGGCAGCACAACCCAATGGCCAACCTCTTTTTCTGTGAAGAATTTCTTCCTACTATCCAGCCTAAACCTCCCCTGGTGCAGCTTGAGACTGTGTCCTCTTGTTCTGGTGCTGGTTGCCTGGGAGAAGAGACCAACCCCCTCCTGGCTACAACCTCCCTTCAGGTAGTTGCAGAGAGCAATGAGGTCTCCCCTGAGCCTCCTCTTCTCCAGGCTAAACACCCCCAGCTCCCTCAGCCTCTCCTCACAGGGCTGTGCTCCAGACCCCTCCCCAGCCTCGTTGCCCATCTCTGGACATGCTCCAGTACCTCAACATCTCTCTTGAATTGAGGAGCCCAGAACTGGACACAGTGCTCAAGGTGTGCTGAGTACAGGGGAAGAATAACCTCCCTTGTCCTGCTGGCCACACTCTTCCTGATGCAGGCCAAGATGCCATTGGCTCTCTTGGCCACCTGGGCACACTGCTGGCTCATGTTCAGCCTACTATCAACCAGCACCCCCAGGTCCCTTTCTGCCTGGCTGCTCTCCAGCCACTCTGACCCCAGCCTGTAGCTGGGTTTGAGCCACGAGCTGCCCAGGGCAAAAAGACAGAAAAGATATTTTACCATTTCCCAAGGAGTAAGATAAAAATGAATCACAGTGGATTGAAATTTAAATAGAAAATCTATTTACAAGTATATACAAAAGGTATTCAGGTAATTCCATTCACAAATTAGGCTCAGTTCTTCACCTGGGTCTATGAGGCCAAAACCTTCCAAAGCATTCCAGAAACCTCCACCCCACTCAGGCACAAGAGAAGCCAAAGTACCTCCCACTAGACCCAGGCATACTCCAGGCTTCAACAGGTTTGGAATAAGAATCAGAATCAGAATCACCCAGATTGGAAGAGACCACCAAGATCACCAAGTCCAACCAATCACCCGACCTTATCTAATCAACCAGACCATGGCACTAAGTGCCTCATCCAGGCTTTGTTTAAACACTTCCAGGGACAGTGACTCCACCACATTCCCTGGGAGGTGGAAATTCCCTGCCAGCCAAGGCCAGGAGAAAACCTCTCCCCCACAAACCATAAGATAACAGCACACACGTCCTGAGTGGAGAGAAGAGAGAAGAGAGCTTTGGCTGTACCCTCCCTTAAGTAGAGAAATAAAGGAAAACAGAATAGAATAACAGATTACAATATCCTGGGTCAAACTGCCCTGGGACTCTCTAACCTCTGGAGGACTTTCTTTTTATGCTTACACCAATTAAATCTTGATTTCCCTTAACCTACAACAGAGAAGGGTCGCCTAAAATCAATTCCCCTTGCATTTAACTGAAATAGAAGCTTGATATCACAGAATCACAGAATGTTAGGGGCTGGAAAGGGACCTCAGGAGGTCATCCAGTCCAACCCCACCACCAGAGCAGGATCACCTAGAGCAGATCACACAGGAACACATCCAGGCAGGTTTTGAATATCTCCAGAGAGGGAGACTGCAGAAGTCCCCTGGGCAGCCTCTTCTAGTGTTCTGTGACCCTCACAGGGAAAAAATTCTTCCTCCTGTTTCCATAGAACTTCCTATGGCTCAGCTTCCACCATTGCCCCTTGTGCTGTCATTGGGCATCACCCAGCAGAGCCTGGCTCCAGCCTCTTGGCACTCACCCTGCACATCTTTATCAACACGAATGAGGTCACCTCTCAGTCTCCTCCTCTCCAAGCTACAGAGCCCTCAGCTCCCTCAGTCTCTCCTCAGAAGGAAGATGTTCCACTCCATCATTTTTGTGGCTCTGCACTGGACTCTCTCAAGCAGTTCCCTGAGGTCCTTCTTGAACTGAGGGGCCCAGAACTGGACACAATATTCCAGATGTAGCCTCACCAGGGCAGAGTAGATGGAGAGGAGAACCTCTCTTGACCTACTGACCACAGCCCTTCTAATCCACCCCAGGATGCCATTGGCCTTCTTGGCCACAAGAGCACATTGCTGGCTCATGGTCAACCTCCCATCCACTAGGACCCCCAGGTCCCTTTCCCCTTCACTGCTCTCCAGCAGGTCAGTCCCCAGCCTATCCTGCTTCTTGGGGTTGTTCTTTCCCAGGTGCAGGACTTGCCCTAGTTGAAAACCCTTGTTTAAAACAGTTCCTTTTTCCTAATGTGATTAAACCTTTAATCCAGGCTGGTAGCTCAAATTCAGGCAGGGGATTTTTTGCAAATCCAAACATTAATTCAGTGCCACAGTCATTCCTATTTGGCATCAGACCAGGTCTTGTTTCTAGTCTTTTTGAAATCACAGAGAAAACCACAAGCAACTGGATCTCTCCTAGGGAAAAAAAATTCTGGATAAGAAACAAAAAGAGTTTAATATTCTTCCGCCCTTTAGTCCCCAAAAGAAGGTTATTTTTACTTCTCCTCATATTTACTGTGAAAAAAAGGAAATATATGGTTTTAGTACTCAGCTATAGTATTACCCTAAATACTCAACATATTTTAACCATATTGAACAGTTTAATAAAGAGGCAAGCAAAGCAGCATCCCTCTTCTCTCTTTTCAAGATGAAAAAAAAAGGACTATTTCAAAGTCTGGGAAGAATCCCTCATCAGAGCAGTGACAGAGGCAGATTTGAGACATTTGGAGTTGAAGTGTGGCTAACAATGACAGACTCCTCATTAGCTCCTGATTTTTTTTTTTCCCATTATACTATTTTCCCATATCCCCAAATGCAGTTTTTAATCCAAAATGTTCGAACACTTTTTTTGGGGGGGTTGTTTTTTTTTTTTTGGTCTTCATAACTAATTTTGGTCATTGTAGTTTTCAGTTCTGCCAAATGAATAAAATACTTTCTATGAGTAAATTATGGCTGAGATGAATAACTTACGGCTGAGATGAATAACTTATGGATAAGATGAATAAATTATGGCTGAGATGCATAAATTATGCCTGAGATGAATAAATTATGCCTGAGATGAATAAATTATGGCTGAGTAAACTGGATTCAGGCTGGCAAAGAGAGAAGTGGAGAGGTGGGAGGGGAATAGAGGTCTGCAAAACAACAGTGGCTTGGGAAGGCAGGATAGGGCTTGACTGCTCCTTCTTTCTTCCAATACAAAGAAGTGCAGGACAAGAAGTGAAGTTCAAAGCAAACAAATGTCCAACACAAGCCACCTGGGCACCAGAACTCAATGCCAAAGGATGCTGTGGGTGCAATGTTGATGGGTGGCTAAGCACAGGCTGAACAACCTGATGAAAAAGACATTTTCTGATGTCAGCAAATAATAGCTGAAGCCTAGGACAGGATTATTCTGTATTTTACTTACCCTCTTGCTTGCAGAGCTGGTGTCTGCTGCTGGGGACACACACTGGGCTACCTGTGCAGTTACTCACTCAGTGTGGACCTGCTTATTTTCTTATACAGGTCTATGAATAACACTATGTCAATTCATAATGAGTGACTTTAATGCCTTTACAGCATTTTTAAAAACTAATTGCTGCAGTTTTTCCTCAAATCTACATTTCAAGGCATTTGTTCATGAGTAAAATTATCGTAGAATCAGAGAATGTCAGGGGTTGGAAGGGACCTCAAGAGATCATCTAGTCCAACCCCCCTGCCAGAACAGGATCACCAACTCCAAATCACACAGGATTCTGTCCTGATCTGCACAACTCTCCAGAAGTGTTAGCTTTGATTTTGTTAGAATAATTCCAGAGAAGGGCCACAAGGATGAGCAGAGGGCTGGAGCTCCTCTCCTATGGAGACAGACTGAGAGAGTTGGGGTTGTTCAGTCTGGAGAAGAGAAGGCTCTGAGGTGACCTTCTTGTGGCTTTCCAGTATCTGAAGGGGGCTACAAGAAAGCTGGGGAGGGACTTTTTAGGCTCTCAGGTAGTGATAGGACTAGGGGGAATGGATCCAAGCTAGAGGAGGGGAGATTGAGATTAGACATTAGGAAGAACTTCTTCACCATAGGGCTTCCCCAGGGAGGTGGTGGAAGCCTCATCCCTGGAGGTTTTTGCAGCCAGGCTGGATGTGGCTGTGAGCAACCTGCTGTAGTGTGAGGTGTCCCTGCCCATGGCAGGAGGGTTGGAACTGGATGATCCTTGAGGTCCCTTCCAACCCTGACAATTCTGTAGTTCTGTTTTTTGGGGGGTTGGTTGGTTTGGTTGGTTGGTTTGATTGATTGTTTTTTAGAATGGATGACTGTATGGATTAATAAATTATCTGACATTTACTCTTTCTTTAAATCTAATCAGCACTCAGAGGAAAAGCTTAAGTAGAATAGTTCTGTGCTTGAAACAGATTCTGAAGCTCAGACTTTCAAAGGGGCTTATTTCCTTCCTGACAATTGGAAATCAGTTCTACAGACATTTTAATCCATTCTACTTAGTGTAAATCACAAATAACCTGATTGATATTTGAAACTGAAAGCCTGACCTCCACATAATCTCCCATATCCATAACAACTGAACCATTTCCTTCAACGAAGATCACCAAATGCATATGGATGAAAATAATACTTGACATTTCCTAAAGCTCAGATATGAGAGAGATTGAAGCCAAATGCAAATACCTAACATTCCATTAATTGTCTGTGTTGGACCACATGGTCCAGTGACATCACAGTATCACAGTCTCACAGTGTATCAGAGGTTGGAAGGGACCTCCAGAGATCATCAGGTCCAACCCCCCTGCCAGAGCAGCATCACCCAGGGGAGTCTGCACAGGAATGCATCCAGGTGGGGTTGGAAAGTCTCCAGAGAAGGAGACTCCACAACCCCCCTGGGCAGCCTGTTCCAGGGCTCTGTCACCCTCCCTGGAAAGCAGTTTCTCCTCATGTTGAAGTGAAATCTTCTATGTTCAAGTTTGAACCCATTGTTCCTTGGCTTATCACTGTGAACTACCAAAAAGAGCCTCCTGACCCCCACCCCTCAGCTATTGAGAGACATTGATCAGATCCCCTCTCAGTCTTCTCTTCTCCACACTAAACAGCCCCAGGGCTCTCAGGCTCTCTTCACAGGGGAGATGCTCAAGTCCCCTAAGCATCCTCGTGGCTCTCTGTTGGACTCTCTCCAGCAGGTCTCTGTCTCTCTTGAACTGGGGAGCCCAAAACTGGACACAGGATTGCAGCTGTGGTCTCAGCAGGGTAGAGTAGAGAGGTAGAAGAACTTCCCTATCCCTGTTGGACACACCTTTCTTGATACACCCCAGGATCCCATTGGCTCTCTTGGCCACAAGAGCACATTGCTGTCCCATACAGAACTTGCTGTCCACCAGCACTCCAAGGTCTTTCTCTGTGGAGCTGCTTTCACAGAATCAATAAGGTTGGAAAAGACCTCAAGGATCATCAAAGTCCAAACTGTCACCCAAGACCTCATGACCACTAAACCATGTCACCAAGTGCCACATCCAGTCCCCTATTGAACACCCCAATGGTCTTAATAGATATTGATATTAATAAAGATATTAGGCTGCCCCTAACCTGTCCTGGTGCCTGGTCTGTACTGATGCCCACAGGGCATCTGAATGAGGAATTGTCCTTTCAACCTCTCTCAAGCTGCTACTGTCTACCCTGGCTCATTAACTCTAAAAGCTGCTGACATCTGTCTGCCTGGTGCTTCCATTCCTGGTTCAAAGCACATTGAAAGAAACTTTCTTTGTTTTACTTTCTCGTTATTCAGGTCTCACTGAGGCTATGGACTTGAGTCACCTGTCGAGAAGTATCAAACTAAAATGATTAGCAATAGCCTAAGACAAATTATGTAAATACTGAAGGCCTTTTGCTCCAGTGCCACAACAGCAAACTTCCCCTGGGTAAATCAGAGCTAGATTTGTCCAATGGTCAGATGCCTTATCACCAAATCATCCCTTCCTTTCCTTGTCTTTCAAACACACAGACTGCTCATGCAGATACATCTGCCACAGCCCAATGGCTGCATCTTTATGCCTTGCACCCCAGGTGTGTATTATAGCTTTGGTAGCCTGCAATGGGTGTCACAGAGCCTTGGCAAGAACTGATCACTTCTCTGCTCTTCAGGTGGTTCTCAGACCTTTGACTGAATGCATGCATTACAGAATAATGAAGCCACCTTTCAGATGATATGTGAAGTGCTTATTGTCAGATCTGTATGTAGCCCAGACTGGTCACACACCTATCAGAAATTATGGTTTGGCTGCTGTGCTTGTATCATGGCTACAGACTTCTTGCATCTCCAAGTAATGAATTAAGGTGTATACTACCCACTGGATATACTCCACTCTTGAGATACAGAGAGACAGGGATATAGAGAGAGATAGAGCTATGGAGTTATAGAGAGGTGAATAAAGATTTAGAGATATAGAGATATAGGGATACAGAGATATATAGAGAGATGGAGAGATAGATAGATAGATAGATAGACAGACAGAGAGATAGATATAAAAATATAGAGATATAGGGATACAGAGATCATAGAATCATTGAATCAGTCAGGGTTGGAAGGGACCACAAGGATCATCCAGTTCCAACCCCCCTGCCATGGGCAGGGACACCTCACACTAGATCAGGCTGCCCAGAGCCTCATCCAGCCTGGCCTTAAACACCTCCAGGGATGGGGCCTCAACCACCTCCCTGGACAACCCATTCCAGGCTCTCACCACTCTCATGGGGAAGAACTTCTTCCTCACATCCAGCCTGAATCTCCCCACTTCCAGCTTTGTTCCATTTCCCCCAGTCCTATCACTACCTGATAGCCTAAAAAGTCCCTCCCCAGCTTTCTTGTAGCCCCCTTCAGATATTGGAAGGCCACAAGAAAGTCACCTCAGAGCCTTCTCTTCTCCAGACTGAACAGCCCCAACTCTCTCAGTCTGTCCTCATAGGAGAGGAGCTCCAGCCTCTGCTCATCCTGGTGGCCCTTCTCTGGAGATGGAGATAGATAGTGAGATAGATAGAGAGATGGAGAGAGAGATAGATAGATAGAAAGATATAAAAATATGAAGATATAGGGATACAGAGATAGAGAGATGGAGATAGATAGATAGATAGATAGATAGATAGATAGATAGATAGATAGATAGATAGATCATAGATATATAGAGATATAGGAACAGAGAAATGGAGAGAGAGAGAGAGAAAGAAAGATATAAAAATATAGAGACAGGGATATAGAGATAGAGAGATGGAGATAGAGAGAAAGATATAAAAGTGTAGAGATATAGGGATATAGAGACAGAGAGATGGAGAGAGATATAAAAATACAGAGATATAAAAATATAGAGATAGAGAGATGGAGATAGATAGAAAGATATAAAAATATAGAGATATGGGGATAGAGAGATAGTGATAGATAGATGGATAGATAGATAGATAGATAAATAGATAGATATAAAGATACAGAAATACAGAGATAGAGAAATAGTTGTAACCTACTGCATTTGACAACTAAAGCAACATATTAGGTTTTAAATGTGTTCCCAGAAACATGACTTTCACAATCCTTGGTGACCTGAACTCCAAACCACTACCCTAAAAACCTCTGCTCACACAGTAATTGGAGTTACCCAGCCTGAAGAAGACAAGGGTCTGGGAAGACCTTATTGCAGCCTTTCAGTGCTTAAAAGGACCCTGGAAGAATGATGAGGACAATCTTTTTAGCAGGGTCTGTTATGATAATACAAGGGGTAAAGGGGTAATGGTTTTAAACTACAGGAGGGTATATTTAGACTAGCTATAAAGAATATTTTTTTTTTTTTACAATGAGGGTGGTGAAACACTAGAACAGGTTGCCCAGAGAGGTGGTAAATGCCCTATCCCTGGAAATATTCAAGGTCAGGTTGGACAGGGCTCTGAGCTCCCCTGCTCACTGCAAGGGGATTGGACTAGATGACCTTTAAAGGTCCCTTCCAACCAAAATCATTCTGAGATTCTCTAATTCTGTGTAGAGTTCTATATATAATGATAATCTGGTAGGGACAAATTCCCAAAATCCAGTCAGGAGCTTTCCTTAGATTGGCAACAGAGCTTCTAGAGGAAGAAATTCAAAGAAGTTCCAGTCAGGAACTTTCCTTAGATTTGCAGCAGAACTTCTGGAGGAAGAAATTCAAAGATGTGAAACACCTTTTACATTTCAGCTCAGTAATTAGAGAACTCATACAGGAAACTGCCTTGCTCTGCCTGATGGGATTCAGATCCTCATTTTCTCATGCCTTAAGCCATGATTTGGTAGGCAGAGTTCCTATGAAAGCTGATGCACTCCAAAGATGTTTGATGATCAGAGAGAATGACTGTTTAAATCAGTGGGTATGTGGGTTTCTGGTCTCTGTTCCCATTGCCCTTAGCCTTATATTTCAAGATCTGCCTAATATAAAATACATGAAAAGCCTTAAATTAGAAAATCAGGATCTACTCTACCTTTCCAGTCTTGATGTCTCATGCTGTGTTGTGGATTTTTGGGGGTTTTGGTTTTTTTTTTTTTTTTTTTATCCTGATCAATTTTGAACTACCTGTTAAGTAATTCCATTTGAGGAAAAAGCATCATTTCAGGAGAAAAGAAAAGAAAAAAAAAAGAAAAGAAAAAAGGAAAAGAGAAAAGAAAAGAAAAGAAAAGAAAAGAAAAGAAAAGAAAAGAAAAGAAAAGAAAAGAAAAGAAAAGAAAAGAAAAGAAAAGAAAAGAAAAGAAAAGAAAAGAAAAGAAAAGAAAAGAAAAAGAAAAGAAAAGAAAAGAAAAGAAAAGAAAAGAAAAGAAAAGAAAAGAGAAAAGAAAAGAAAAGAAAAGAAAAGAAAAGAAAAGAAAAGAAAAGAAAAGAAAAGAAAAGAAAAGAAAAGAAAAGAAAAGAAAAGAAAAGAAAAGAAAAGAAAAGAAAAGAAAAGAAAAGAAAAGAAAAGAAAAGAAAAGAAAAGAAAAGAAAAGAAAAGAAAAGAAAAGAAAAGAAAAGGAAAAGGAAAAAGAAAAGAAGACAAAAGAGCGGTTCTTTCCTGTATTGCCAGCACTGATGTTGTTGACTATGGTTTGATGTGTCTGCAATGTCTCTGCTTTCCAAAGGTGCTAAGTTCAGAGTGCCAGGGGAAGAATGTCCTCAATGTGGGATCTTAAAAAGAGAGTGTCAGCACCACTTCTTGATGAGGCCCAGAAAGTCTTAGAATCATAGAATTGGAAGTGACCTCAAGGATCATCCAGTTCCAACCCCCCTGCCATGGGCAGGGACACCTCACACTACAGCAGGTTGCTCACAGCCACATCCAGCCTGGCCTTAAAAACCTCCAGGGATGAGGCTTCCACCACCTCCCTGGGCAACCTGTGCCAGTGCTACCTTCATGGGGAAGAACTTCTTCCTAACATCCAATCTGAATCTCCCCATTTCTAGTTTTGTTCCATTCCCCCCAGTCCTATCACTACCTGACACCCTAAAAAGTCCCTCCCCAGCTTTCTTGTAGCCCCCTTCAGATACTGGAAGGCCACAAGAAGGTCTCCTCAGAGCCTTCTCATCTCCACCCTGAATAGCCTCAACTCTTTCAGTCTGTCCTCCTAGGAGAGGAGCTCCAGCCCTCTGATCATCTTCCCCATGTCTTCCTCCCATTTCCCTCCCATCTTACCTAAAGAGTCAAGTCCCTGCAGGGAGGAAACCTCCTTGCCTGGGGTGTCAGGTGGTAGCTGTCCACTCCTTCAGCAGACTGCAGCCCTGCATCCTCTGCATGCACCAACACCTCTCTGCAGCCCTTAGAAAGATCCTTGATCCAGTTTTGACCACCAATACCTGAGTTCCCCATCAGCATGTTTCAGAAGGCTCTCTGCCCAAGGCAGTGATGCACAAGATGCCTCCAGCATGTTGTCCAGAACTGAACTTCCAAAGTGGGCTAGGAGTTATGCAGGAGCACCCAGGGACTTTCAGAGCTAGCACATCAATTGACAGGACACAGGTTATATTCTTTCTCTGTAGGTGTCTGGAGCAGATCCAGGGGCTGGATATGAACTCAGAATTAGAATGGAGCAGTCAGGGGAATATGCCTGGAACCTGCTGAGCTGAGCTATTTGAATTCATTGGGCACAGTATTTCAGTGAAGAACTGAAGTCAGCTGAATCTGAGAGCAAATAAGGACTTCCCTGTAATAAAATGTATATTTTTCTGTATTTTATAATTTATTATCTTGGGTGGGGGTATCTTCAAACATCACCATTAACTTATTTACAAAATCTATTCACAGGTTCAGTTATTCAGTTGTGGGCTTTCCACTGCACATTTAAAGACAGTGAAATGATTTAAGCACAGACCTAACCTTTCCAATACAGCAATTCAAATTGGACATCCAGGGGCTGTGATCTGTGGGTTTCCCACCAATGGGATTCCATGGCAGATTGGCCTGGGACTCACAACTTACTCCTGTGTCTGGTGTCTTCCCAGAGGCTGTGGCTATGATTCTAGAAGTCCTTGGTTCAGAGAGAGCCATTTCCACCCTTTGTGTCTCTTTCTGTCAATATAAATCTAAAACTATAAAATCTTTTAATGCTTTTAAATGCCTGCAGATGCTTGTAATTAGTCTGTTCTGGTTTAATATGTTCTCTAACCTAAGTTCCAGCTTCTTGTTATTTAAGTCAAAGTGGCATTCATATAAGAATCATAGGATCATAGAATCATAGAGTCGTAGAATCATAGAATCACAGAATCACAGAATCATAGAATGGTCTGGGTTGGAAGGAACCTCTGAAGCTCATCCATTCCAACCTCTTCGGCAGTCAGCAGGGACATCCCCAACTAGATCAAGTTGCCCAGAGCCTTGTTGAGCCTCACCTTGAGTATCTCCAGGGATGGGACCTCAGCCACCTCCCTGGGCAGCCTGTTCCAGTGTTCCACCACCCTCATAGTGAAGAACTTCTTCTGATATCCAATCTAAATCTGCTCTGTTCTAGTTTGAAGCCATTGCCCCTCATCTTGTCACTGCAGGCCTTTGCCAACAGTCTCTCTCCATCCTTCCTGTAGCCCCCTTCAGGTCCTGGCAGGCTGCTCTTAGGTCTCCCTGGAGCCTCCTCTTCTCCAGGCTGAACACCCCCAGCTCCCTCAGCCTGTCCTCAGAGCAGAGCTGCTCCAACCCCCTGAGCATTTTTGTGGTGTTCCTCTGGACCCTCTCCATCAGCTCCATGTCCTTCCTATATTGAGGGCTCCAGACCTGCACACAGCACTCCAGGTGAGGTCTCAGCAGAGCAGAGCAAAGCAAAGTGTCAGAATCACCTCTCTGGATCTGCTGGACTCACATCTTTTGATGCAGCCCAGGATGGGATTTGCCTTCTGTGCTGCAAGAAATAGGAGTTTCCCTGAGAAAGCTGGTTAAAATGGACATGGGAAATTACTTGGCTACTAAAATATGAATCAAGCCAGGAGAAACTGACTGAATGACAGTAGAGGAATTATTCACCAGCTGGAAAGCAAAAGCTGTCAATTTTTCCCAAGCCATATTGTCTGCTTGTGACTTTTAATACATTTGACTTAAAAACAGAGTCCAACTCAGATGTGCCTGGTTCACGGAAGAAACCTGTGGATATTCAGTAAAATATTCAATTAGCTTGGAGTAAACTTTTATCTGTCATGCTGAGCCTGTGTAAAACCTCCCACTGCAAGAAACTGAATGATTTCATATTGTGAGGGTCTGAATGCATGAAGGAGAAACGGAATAGGGCACACTCCTCTAGGGAAGAAATTGTATCAGGCCAAGGCCCTGCAGGTAGCACTATGAAAGCTGAAGGTAAAGAAGCAATGATCTAATAAAAGAAGCTTTGGACTGGAGCAATAAAGTGAATGGTTTCAAGCTGAGCTACCTGATGACATTTATCTAAGCACTCAGGAAAAGCTCTCACATGTGGAACTACTAACCACAGCATGTAATCTATAGCTTGGAGGATCAAAGCAGCAGCAGCAACAAAAAGTATAAAAAAACCCCTTCAGATATGATCCTGGGAACTATGAGCCAGCTTGACAGCTAAGATAGATAAATGGGTTTAAAAAAAAAAAAACCTTTCTGTACCAATAAATAATAGAAGGTAAATATGATCCATCCAGGCTTAAATTTTTAAAGAGAAATACTACCCCACAGGACATCTCTGAAGGAGCCAAGAATATAAATCTGTTGGTAAAACCACTGGGATATTCATAAAAGTATCTGTGAGGACCCTCATGAAACTGTTAAAGAGAGGGGCTAAGGTGGATCCAAGATGGAAAATCATGGGATAAGTCATTGCACAGTGCAGGCAGATCTGCAGAGGTATCCATGAGGACACTACCTGTGTGTATAGTGAGGTGAAAATACTGCTAGGGAGACACTCAGCAGATGAAATTCACTGTCGATGTCTTGGGGTGGAATAACAGCAGGCACCAGAGCAGGTTAGGGACTGCCCTGATGGAAAGCAGCTCCACAAAGACCTTGGAGTGCTGGTGGGCAGCAAGTTCTGCATGGCACAGCAATGTGCCCTTGTGGCCAAGAGAGCCAATGGGATCCTGGGGTGCAGCAAGAAAAGTGTGGCCAGCAGGGCTGGGGAGGTTCTTCTACCTCTCTACTCTGCCCTGCTGAGACCACAGCTGCAATCCTGTGTCCAGTTTTGGGCTCCCCACTTCAAGAGAGACAGAGACCTGCTGGAGAGAGTCCAACTGAGAGCGACAAGGATGCTTAGGGGACTTGAGCATCTCCCCTGTGAAGAGAGCCTGAGAGCCCTGGGGCTGTTTAGTGTGGAGAAGAGAAGGCTGAGAGGGGATCTGATCAATGTCTATCAATAGCTGAGGGGTGGGTGTCAAGTGGAGGGGGCCAGGCTCTTTTGGGTGGTGCACAGCAATAAGACAAGGAGCAATGTGTTCAAACTAGAACATAGAAGATTTCAGCTGAACATGAGGAACTTTTTTGCAGTGAGGGTGACAGAGCCCTGGAACAGGCTGCCCAGGGGGGTTGTGGAGTCTCCTTCTCTGGAGACTTTCCAACCCCACCTGGATGCATTCCTGTGCAGACTCCCCTGGGTGATGCTGCTCTGGCAGGGGGGTTGGACCTGATGATCTCTTGAGCTCCCTTCCAACCTCTGATGTACTGCGGTACTGTGACCCTGTGATACTGTGTGAAGTCTTGAACAAGGGCAAGAAGTCCTCTCAGGCTACATACATTTTGATGCACAGTTTCCAATCAACAAAAGGATCTATGAGACACCATCAATAGCTCTCTAAAAATGTTGGCTCAGTAGTGATCAGAAAGGTAAAAAGAAGAGCAGGATTATTGGGGAAGGAATTGAGAATACAGCAGAAGACACCAGAAAAGGAGGACAAAAAGGGATCACTATGAGGCTGACAGAGCACTGGAACAGGCTCTCCAGGGTAGTTGTGGAGTCTCCCTCTCTGGAGACATTCAAAACCCACCTGGATGCATTCCTTTGAGATCTGGTATAGGATGTTTAAGGGACTGGAGCACTGCCCTATGGAGAAAGGCTGAGAGACCTGGGGCCTGGAGAAGACTGAGAGAGGATTTAATAAATATTTCTAAATATCTGAGGGTCAAGAGGGAGGGGACAGGTTCTGCTCACTTGCAATCTGGGATAGGACAAGGGGCAATGGAGATACACTACAGCACAGGAGGTTCCACCTCAACATGAGAAGGAACTTCCTCGCTGGGAGAGTCACAGAGCACTGGAACAGGCTGCCCAGAGAGGTTGTGGAGTCTCCTGCTCTGGAGACTTTCCAGCCCCATCAGGATGCATTCCTGTGTGACCTGTGCTGGATTCTATGGTCCTGCTCTGGCAGGGGGGTTGGTTTTAATGATCTTCTGAGGTCCCTTCCAACCCCTAACATCCTGTGATCCTGTGGTCCTGTGATCCTGCTCTGGCAGAGGGGTTGGACTGGATGATCTTTTGAGGTCCTTTCCAGACCCTAACATTCTGCGATTCTGTGAAAGAATTCTGGGGGGACTGTTGCTACATTTTGTCCCAGATTTTATTCTCTTTCCTAGCTTTCGGGTTGGGTTGATCTCTGATGTCATCCAAGTAGGCAGTCCTGATGGCTTTATGGTTCAGTGTGCCAAATCTGTTCAGAGAAGTAGCTAGGTATTACAGAAAAGAAGACCATGTAAAGCAGCATTAAGAAAAAAAACCAAACAGGTTAAATTCTGTTGCAGATTTCATTTCTAACCCAAATGCTTTCCCCATCACAGAATTATTTATTCCACAGTGCAATTTGTTACGTTGCTTATTTCTTTTATGGTGCATGTGGATATAATTTTCACTCAATCCATTTCTCAGGCAATTTTATTTATTTTTCTTTTTCCCTAATGAATGTTCTTGTGTATTTGATTAAGAGTGCTTTATCAGCTCCTCCTAAGAATCATGTCAAGACCATTAAAATACCGACAGGGAAAACTGCAGTTGGAGCATCTCGTTGCTTTTGTGCTGAAAATGAAATATCTACTGCACCACATAACCATACTGCCACATAAATTTCCCATGTTCTGTGTTCCCACAGTGCTGCAATCTTGGATTCTATTAGTTTAGTTAATGTCTTACATTCTTCAAACTCTAAATTGTGGTCGTGTTTTTGAGAGAGGTTCTCCTCCCCCTCTGCTTGTGGAGTACTGTGTCCAGGTCTGGAGCCTCTATTACAAGAGGGATATGGAGGTGCTGGAAGGTGTCCAGAGAAGGGCCACCAGGATGATCAGAGGGCTGGAGCTGCTCTGCTATGGAGACAGACTGAGAGAGTTGGGGCTGTTCAATCTGGAGAAGAGAAGGCTCTGAGGTGACCTTCTTGTGGCCTTCCAGTATCTGAAGGGGGCTACAAGAAAGCTGGGGAGGGACTTTTTAGGCTATCAGGTAGTAACAGGACTGGGGGAAATAGAATAAAGCTGGAAGTGGGGAGATTCAGGCTGGATGTGATGAAGAAGTTCTTCCCCATGAGAGTGGTGAGAGCCTGGAATGGGTTGTTCAGGGAGGTGGTTGAGATCCCATCCCTGGAGGTGTTTGCAGCCAGGCTGGATGAGGCTCTGGCCAGCCTGATCTAGTGTGAGGTGTCCCTGCCCATGGCAGGGGGGTTGGAACTGGATGATCCTTGTGGTCCCTTCCAACCCTGACTGATTCTATGATTCTATGATTCTACTCTACCCTGGTGAGATATCACCTGGAGTGTTGCATCCAGTTATGGGCTCCCCAGTTCAGGAGGGACAGGGATCTACTGGAAAGAGTCCAACAGAAGGCTACAAGGATGATGAACGGACTGGAGCACTGCCCTGTGAGGAGAGGCTGAGGGACCTGGGGCTGTTTAGTCTGGAGAGGAGAAGACTGAGAGGGGATTAATAAATGTTTATAAATATCTGAGGGCTGGGGGTCAAGAAGGAGGGGACAGGCTCTGCTCACTTGCACCCTGGGGTAGGACAAGACATCAGTGGATATAAACTACAGCACAGGAGGTTCAGCCTCAGCATGAGGAGGAACTTCTTGACTGTCAGGGTCACAGAGCACTGGAACAGGCTCCCCAGGGAGGTTGTGGAGTCTCCTTCTCTGGAGACTTTCAAGACCTATCTGTGCAACCTGTGCTGGATTCTACGGTCCTGCTCTGGCAGGGGGCTTAGACTCAATGATCTTTGGAGGTCCCTTCCAACCCCTAACATCCTGTGATCTGTGATCTGTGATCCTGTAATCACAACTCTCTCAGCCTGTCTTTAGAGGAGGGATGCTCCATACCTCTGATCATGTTCATGGTCCTCCTTTGGAATCATTCCAACAGGAGCCCCAGATCTGAACAGAGTACTCCAGATGGAGTCTCATGAGAGTGGAGTAGAGGAAAAGAATCACCTCCTTCAACCTGCTGATCAACATGCTGATGATAAAAGCCCAGGATTCAATACTATGCACACAGTTACATGCTTCAGTGATCTGGAACATCAGCAAGATAACAGCTCATGGAGACTTATGTATGAGTTTATGTACAAGGTTTGGATTTAGGCTAATAATTATATTAATTGATGGAAGAAAACCTTAATTTTACTGTTTCACTTCCAAACTGCATGATGTATTTCAATTAAAAAATGGAAGAGTGAGGGAAACCCTGATGGGGGTGGCAAACTCCCTGATGGGGGTGGCAAACTTTCATTTCTTTCATAGAATGATGGAATGGTTAGGGTTGGAAGGGTCCTCAAGGATCATCCAGTTCCAAATCCCCTGCCATGGGCAGGGACACCTCACACTACAGCAGGTTGCTCACAGCCACATCCAGCCTGGCTGCAAAAACCTCCAGGGATGAGGCTTCCACCACCTCTCTGGGCAACCTGTGCCAGTGTCTCACCACCTTGATGGGGAAAAATTTCATCCTCACATCCAATCTGACTCTACCCACTTCTAGCTTTGTTCCATTCCCCCTAGTCCTATCATTTCCTGACACATGTTCATCAGCATGTGAGTGGTGCTGCTGCTCTGATAAACACTTCAAGGAGCCACACATGGTTCTGCCTTGAGTAAGGTAACAGGACAGAACAGTTCTATGAAGAGAAATCTTAATGCAGCTGAAGCTGCAAGTGGGATTTCTGTTTTCCACCTTTTTTTTTTTAACTAGGGTAGAATAATGGAATCAACATTTCTCTTCTCTAAGCACCTCAGCAGGACTCCTGCTGTGGGACACTATAATCCAGTCACATAGTTCCTTTTGATCACCCTCTCTTAATTAAATGCTAACAGTAATGGCCAAAGGAAGTGGCAGTAGAATTTATTCATTACCACACAAAAGCATAACTGGAGGTGTTGTGGGGCTTAGCTTCTCTCAGTTTTGTTTCCTCTGCCATTTTCAGCACTGAAGAACAACAACATCCAATAATGTGTTCTTAGCCCTTTCATTGGCAGGTGGAAAACAATTTCTCCACAACATTTCCAAGTCAACTCAGAAGAAAAAAAAAATAAAGAAAGAAAAAAAAAAAAGGAAAAAGAAATAAAAACTCTTGAATCAATGAGTTTATAGATGTAAATTTAATCCATTCTTAATGTCCCATGGATGTGGTTCACCAAGGTTCCCTGCCAGCAATTTTCTGCTGTTCCTTGGGAAAAAAAAAAAAAAAAAAAGAAAAGTAATTAATGAAACAAGCTGAAGCTTGTTCTGTAATCCTCTCTCAAAAGCTGTATTCCAATAAGAATCAGGAGCTGATTAAAAATGAACCTGTCTGAATGCTCAGAGCTGTTGGAACAGAACCTGTTGTTTAATATGAGGTCTATTAATGCTGCATTACAGCTCTTTTTTTTTTTTTTTTTCCTTTTCCACTCGTGGCAGACTGTGATTTGCTTTCAACAAAGACATCCTTGGATGGACTAAAGTTCATTAGACAGCACATGCATAGCAATGAAATCTATTAAATGTGATTACAGCCTGAGAGTTTACATCTAGTTGAGCTCCAAGGTTTCAGAGAATAGAAATCTCTCTCCTGGGAGACATGGACGTGAACTCTTTTGACTTGAGGAAAAATCAGAAGCCAAAGACACTGTTTTAGTAGCAGGCACATTGGTTGAGAAGTCATGGGAGCTTGATGCATGCACCCCACCTCTCTCTGGCTCACTCTCCCCTCCTGGCTTGCACACAGCCTTCTTTGAAGTAGGTCCTCCACTACCTGCTCCAGTCCTGGGGAGGAAAAGATACTCCTGGAAATGCAAGCAGGCAGTGAGCACAAAGCTGAGAACTGTGCTGCTGCAGTCTCTGCTCCTCATCCTGCTGCCTGAATGACTCAACTCAAGAAAGGTGTTGAGATGCTGGAACATTTCCAGAGGAGGGCAACAAAGCCGGGGAGGGGTCTGGAGCACAGCCCTGTGAGGAGAGGCTGAGGGAGCTGGGGGTGTTTAGCCTGGAGAAGAGGAGGCTCAGGGCAGACCTCATTGCTCTCTGCAACTACCTGAAGGGAGGTTGTAGCCAGGTGGGGGTTGGGCTCTTCTCCCAGGCAAGCAGGAACAGAACAAGAGGACACATCCTCAAGCTGTGCAGGGGGAAGTTTAGGCTTAATCGTAGAAAGAAGTTCTTCCCAGAAAGAGAGATTGGCCATGGGAATGTGCTGCCCGGGGAGGTGGTGGGGTCAACATCCCTGGAGGTCACAGCATGACAGTACGTGGGAGGCTGGAAGGGAACTCCAAAGATCATCAGGTCCAACCCCCCTGCCAAACCAGCATCACTTAGGGTAGTCTGCACAGGAATACATCCAGGTGACTTTTGAAATGTCCAGAGAAGGAGACTCCACAACCCCCCTGGGCAGCCTGTTCCAGGGCTCTGTCACCCTCACTCCAAAGAAGTTTCTCCTCAATTTGAGCTGAAATCTTTTATGGTCAAGTTTGAACCTGTCGTTCCTTGTCTTATCACTGTGCACCAGGTGTTTAAGAAAAGACTGAATGAGGCACTCAGTGCCATGGTCTGGTTGATTAGTTAGGGTTGGGTGATCAGTTGGACTTGATGATCTTGGAGGTCTCTTCCAACCTGGCTGATTCTGTGCTTCTGTGACCCCAGCCCTGGAATTCACCCTCTGTCTTGTCACAATTGAAAGAAAAGAACAAGACCTGCTTGGATTTGAGGAAAGAAAAGTGACATTATCTCCCCTCAGGAGACAAGCATAGCCCCTTGAATCAAATTGAACAGACTCATCACCCACATCTCTGAGCCAAAACTTTCAGCCTTGGACTAGAAGTATTTCATATTTTCACAAGATCTGTGTCTCTGTGCATGTTTGTCATCCAATGTTGTAAAGTATCCCCTCTGGAGCCAGAGATCTGTGCTAGTGGTTGTGTTGAGAGCCTGGGCTGCATATATCTTGCTGCTTTGTTGAATGAAAGAGATGCAATGCAAACAAAAAGATTCTCTTCAGTAAAGTTTTCCCTTCAACTCCACCGCCTTGAAAATTCTTGAAAGGAAAAGACTACTGTGGGCAGAGCTGTGACAGTAACAATTTAAAAGGACAGAAAGGCCAAGGCAGGTTGAGAATTGATATCTATCACCTAAGATGGCTTTTTTCTTCCCCCTCCCACACCTTTTCTTGTACAAGGAGGTACTCCCTTCCAACACCAGCTGCTTTGTTAAAGGATTCTTCAATATTCTTCTCTCTGTTCCATTCAGCTTTCTGCTTAGAAGGATTCAGCTCTTCATTTCTACTGTGCACTCTTTGATTTCACATAAAAGATCTGGTAGGGTGAAAACAAAAAAAGGGAAAAAAAAAGTCAGAAATCCCTTCCTAAGAGCTCTTGATGATTTGCAAAGATTGTAGGTTATCATTAAATCTTCTACTGAGAATCTCTGGAAACTTGAAAAAAAAGCCCAAAACTCAGCAGGGATTTCTTCCCTTTGTCCCCTTGCTCCCCAGCACCTAAGGATTTCTTCCCTTTGTCCCCTTGCTCCCCAGCACCTAAGGATTTCTTCCCATTGTCCCCTTGCTCCTCATCACCTAAGGATTTCTTCCCTTTGTCCCCTTGCTCCCCAGCACCTAAGGATTTCTTCCCATTGTCCCCTTGCTCCCCAGCACCTAAGGATTTCTTCTCTTTGTCCCCTTGCTCCTCAGCACCTAAGGATTTCTTCCCATTGTCCCCTTGCTCCTCAGCACCTAAGGATTTCTTCCCATTGTCCCCTTGCTCCTCAGCACCTAAGGATTTCTTCCCTTTGTCCCCTTGCTCCTCAGCACCTAAGGATTTCTTCTCTTTGTCCCCTTGCTCCTCAGCACCTAAGGATTTCTTCCCTTTGTCCCCTTGCTCCCCAACATCTAAGGATTTCTTCCCATTGTCCCCTTGCTCCTCAGCACCTAAGGATTTCTTCCCTTTGTCCCCTTGCTCCCCAGCACCTGAGGATTTCTTCCCTTTGTCCCCTTGCTCCCCAGCACCTAAGGATTTCTTCCCTTTGTCACCTTGCTCCCCAGCACCTGAGGATTTCTTCCCTTTGTCCCCTTGCTCCCCAGCACCTAAGGATTTCTTCTCTTTGTCCCCTTGCTCCTCGTCACCTAAGGATTTCTTCCCTTTGTCCCTCTGCTCCTCAGCACCTGAGGATTTCTTCCCTTTGTCCCTCTGCTCCCCAGCACCTGAGGATTTCTTCCCTTTGTCCCCTTGCTCCTCCTTCTCCTTCCTATGACCTCAACATAACTGCCACAGATGCACAAACCTCTCTGTCAATGCTGTGATAAGCTGTGGCACAATACTGACAAGGAAAGAGGTAGAACTGATTCAGGGCTTGGGTTTTCAGCTGCTCAAACTTGGATTTACCATTGCCTCCAGCAGGAGTTCTCAAAAGGGAGTGGCAGCAAATTCAGACCCAAAGAAAGCAGTAGCACATGGACAGCTCACCCAGCCAGCCAGCCTCTCCCTCCCCTCTCTGACCTGACCCGACCCAGCTCAAGGGATTCAGGCAGAAAAACAAATGGTGGCTGGAGGGTGAGTGACTGGAGATGGGAGTCTGTCAGACAGCCAGCTCCCTGTGCCAGCAGCAGTCTGTAGAGGCAGAAGCAAAACTGGGAAGAAATAGATAGATGAAATAATCATGAAAGAAACTTTCATTCCAACTTTGGTAATTATGAGCCATTAGAAAGGGAGTTCAAGCTCTTTTTTTTTTTTTTCTCTGCTGTGTCTCCAGTCAATTCTGCTGTTTGTCTCTTTCTGCAGATGGATTTGATAGCCCAGTTTGAAGAAAAAGCAAAGACTCTGGAAAGCACCAGTTTGAGAGGACATTAAATGTAGGACAAATTAGGAGAAAGGTAATACATTTGAGACAGTTTCCCACAGCATTCTTCTGGAGAAACTGGGTTGCATATGGTTTGGATGGGCACAGTCACCACTGGGTAAGAATTGGCTGGATGCCTAAGCCCAAAGAGAATGCTCAGTATTGGGAACACTTCTGTTTAATATATTTATCAATGATCTGCACTAGGGGATTGAGATTGATGACTTGGATGAGGGGATTGAGTCAACCCTTAGTAAATTTGCAGATGGCACCAAGTTGGGAGGCATTGAGGATCTCCTGGAGGGTAGGAGGATGCTGCAGAGGGACCTGGCTGGGCTGGGTCAGTGGGCTGAGGATAATGGGATGAGATTCAACAAGGCCAAGGGCAGAGTCCTGCACTTTGGCCACAATCAGCTCATGCAGTGCTACAGACTGGGAGATGAGTGGCTGGAGAGCAGCCTGGCAGAGAGGGACCTGGCAGTGCTGGGTGACAGCAGCTGGACAGGAGCCAGCAGAGTGCCCAGGGGGCATGGGAGGCCAAGGGCATCCTGGCCTGGATCAGGAAGAGAGTGGCCAGCAGGACTAGGTGTGGAATTCTGCTCTGTGCTCAGCATTGGTGAGGCCTCACCTCCAGCACTGTCTGCAGCTCTGGGTCCCTCACTTCAGGAAGGATCTTGAGGTGCTGGAGCAGGTCCAGAGGAGAGCAATGAGACTGGTGAGGGGGCTGGAGGGAAAGTCTGATGAGGAGAGGCTGAGGGAGCTGGGGGTGTTCAGCCTGGAGAAGAGGAGACTCAGGGGGACCTTAGCACTCTCTACAACTACCTAAAAGGAAGTTGTAGTCAGGTGGGGCTCAGGCTCTTCTCCCAGGCAGCTTGTGACAGGACAAGAGGGCATGGCCTGAAGCTGCTCCAGGGGAGGTTTAGGTTGGACATTAGGAAGCACTTCCTGACAGCAAGGCTGATTAGGCACTGGGATGGACTGCCCAGGGAGGTGGTGGAGTCTCCATCCCTGGAGGTCTTGAAGGAAAGCTTGGCTGTGGCACTTGGTGGCATGGATTAGCTGATGGTGGTGCTGGGTCATAGGCTGGACTGGATGATCTCAGAAGTCCTTTCCAACCTCATTAATTCTGTGATTCTGTGACTCTGAGTGCATCCTCAGTAAGTTTGCAGATGACAGCAAGTTGGTTGGGAGTGCTGAAAGCAGACAGGCTCTACAGAGGCATCCGGGCAGGCTGGGTTGATGGGCCAAGGCCAATGGTATGGAGTTCAGCAAAGACAAGCTCCAAATCCTGGGTCAGAACAACACTGTGAATACTGCAGGCTTGGGGAAGTGTGGCTGGCAAGCTGTCAGGTAGAAAAGGACCTGGGGGTGCTGTTTGGCAGGCAGCTGAACATCAGCCAGCCATGTGCTCAGGTGGCCAAGAAGGCCAACAGCATCTTGGCCTGGATCAGGAATAGTGTGGCCAGCAGGAGAAGGGAAGGGATTGTGTCCTTGTGTCCCTGTGCCCCTGGCACTGGTGTGGCTGCACTTCCAACACTTTATGCAGTCTTGGGCCCTAAGAAGCCCTCTAGAACAAGAGGAAACAACCTCAGCTTCTGCCAGGGTAGGTTTAGATTGGACATTAGGAAAAATTTCTTCACTGAAAGGATTAGGAAACATTGGAACAGACTTCCCAGGGAAGTGTTGGAGTTACCATCCCAAGAGGTATTTAACAGACTTGTAGACATGGTGTTAATGGACATGGCTTAGTGGTGAACTGGGCAGTGCTAGGTTAATAGCTGGACTCAGTCTTAAAGGTCTTTTCCAGCCTAAATGATTCTTGGAGTTGATTTCTTTGAAATGCATATAGAGAGACCCTTCTTTATTTTTTAATCTATGTATGGCAAATATGTTGTGGAAATTCCAGGGTTTGGACACACAGACATTCATGTTAGGGAAAAAACCAAACCAAGCACCGGATTTTACTGTGTTTAGATTCTGTTGTGATGCTGATAAGTGCTAGGATTGTGACAACACACAGGAATCACTGGCAGAGTCATTGTGCACCACTTTGGGTTGACCAAACAGACTTATTCATTTTCCAAGTGAGAATAGAGCTCTGCCATAAAACTCAAAGCTGTGTTTCAAGCAGACCGAGTCAAGGTTGTTATGAGCAGTGCTGCTAAGACTGGAATTGTTTCAGGAGACCTGGGGCCAAACTTCAGCCCAGAGATTTCCCCAGGGTCTTCTACAAATTTCAGAATCATAGAAGGGTCCAGGCCAGAAGGGACCTCCAAAGCTCATCCAGTCTGACCTCCTTGCAGTCAGCAGGGACATCCCCAACTAGATCAGGCTGCCCAGGGCCTCATCCTGTCTTGAATATCTCCAAGGATGGGACCTCAACCACCTCCCTGGGCAACCTCTTCCAGTGTTCCACCACCCTCATAGTGAAGAACTTCTTCCTGATATCCAATCTCAACCTGCTCTGCTCTAGTTTGAAGCCATTGTCCCTGGTCATGTCCCTGCAGCCCTTTGCAAACAGTCTCTCTCCATCCTTCCTGTAGCCTCCTTCAGGTCCTGGCAGGCTGCTATTAGGTCTCCCCAGAGCCTCCTCTTCTCCAGGCTGAACACCCCCAGCTCCCTCAGCCTGTCCTCATAGCAGAGCTGCTCCAACCCCCTGAGCATTTTTGTGGCTCTCCTCTGAACCTTCTCCATCAGCTCCATGTCCTTCCTATGTTGACAACTCCAGACCTGCACACAGTACTCCAGGTGAGGTCTCAGCAGAGCAGAGCAAAGTGTCAGAATCACCTCTCTGGCTCTGCTGGCAATGCTGCTTTGGATGCAGCCCAGGCTGTGATTTGCCTTCTGTGCTGCAAGCTCACACTGCCTGCTCCTGTCCAGCTTCTCATCCATCAGCACCCCCAAGTCCTTTTCCTCGTGGCTGCTTTCTATCCCCTCCTCCCCAGGCTTCTGTAATTCTTTATGTTCATCCCTGCGTTGAAAGCTGCAACTTAACTACCAGCAAGCATCCCCTCTCTGAGGTACATCAAGACATCCTCAGATGTTTCTGCCCTCTTGATATTCTTCTCTTTGCTGTACCTCTTAGGAGGAATAAAAAAAAGTTAGAGCAGTGTTCAAAAGCAGAAAGATCTCTGTAAAACTCAGCAAGTCTGTCTACTCCAGACCACTTAATGAAGAAATTATGATTCTTACCACTATGACCACTAAGGCAACTTGTTAGCACCACCCTGTGAGAGGGGAGTTTATATTTAGCAAGACTGTACATGAAATCAGGCTGCTCAGCTTGTGGGACACAAATCTTCAAGTGCCAGTAGGAATAAAACAAATATTCCAGTCCTGCTGGGCAGCTGTGCCCAGCAGGGTTAGCAATCTGAGGCATTTCACTGCCACAAAACCTACCCCAGGGAGAGGAAGGATCAGTGAGAGCAGGGTCTTGAGGCTACCTTTGTGAGCATGACTTTTTATTTAGAGAGTGGTCTGCTGGCAGCTGTGCCTGCTCAGCTGGCATCTACAGGTGAACAGCTTTCTATCACCAGTAGCTCTCAAAATGGTTTCTGTTGCAGGATTTTACTCTGGTGTTGCTCCACAGGGAGACTTAGGGGCAATGCAGTTAATCAGTTGTCCAAAGATGGAAGAAAGAAACCCTGGCTCTGCTGTGAGGGCTCTTTGGTACCTTCTCTGCTCTCCCTAAATACACCATAGGTGATATTTTTGCTTTTGCTCACATTTGGAACACCTTGGGAGGCACCTGATGAGGATGCAGGGATTCAAGAGTGGCTTTAGTGAGCTCCAAGGACACTGTGGCAACAGGAAGGGGCCTCCCAAGCTACAGCTGAGCCTACTCCAGGCAAAACACAGGCAATGCCACCATGCCCACCTAAGGGGGGGTTGGACTGGATGGTCTCTCAGGGTCCCTTCTAACATTCTGTGATTCTGTGATTTATGGTGATAGAATCTAGGCCATGACTGAGAGACAGCCAATATTTCATGTGCCTGTTATGATCCACAGAGCAACACCTCAGTGGAAACACTCAGAAAGTGAGCTCTTGGGTCTAAGAGTGTCTTTGTCCCTGGACTCAGCACTGGTTAGACCACACCTGGAGTCCTGTGTCCAGTTCTGGGCTCCTCAAGTCAAGAAAGATGTTGAGATGCTGGAACATGTCCAAAGAAGGGCAACAAGGCTGGGGAGGGGTCTGGAGCACAGCCCTGTGAGGAGAGGCTGAGGGAGCTGGGGGTGTTTAGCCTGGAGAAGAGGAGGCTCAGGGCAGACCTCATTGCTGTCTACAACTACCTGAAGGGAGGTTGTAGCCAGGAGGGGGTTGGTCTCTTCTCACAGGCAAGCAGGGACAGAACAAGAGGACACAGCCTCAAGCTGTGCAGGGGGAAGTTTAGGCTTGATCTTAGAAAGAAGTTCTTCCCAGGCAGAGACATTGGCCATGGGAATGTGCTGCCCAGGGAGGTGGTGGGGTCAACATCCTTGCAGATGTTTAAGAAGAGCCTGGATGAGGCACTTAGTGCCATGGTCTGTTTGATTAGTTAGGGTTGGGTGATCTGTTGGACTTGATGATCTTAGAGGTCTTTTCCAACCTGGCTGATTCTGTGATCTTGTGATTCCAGTGAAAAAATCCTGGGCTATTGGAGCAGGACAGATATAACAATGATAAATTAAATACATGGTAGGAAAAATGTAGGAAATGCAATATAATTCTCTAACTGTTTGTGCTAGCTGAGAGAACCATTTTTTGTGCCAAATATTTTTGTGATCAAATTTCAGCCCACCAGTCCTGAATGAACTGCCATGTTTGTCACAGCCACATGAACTGTGCTGTTGGTCACTTAAAATCCAAACAGCTTCAGTGATTGATGAGTGTTGAAAATTGAGCAGATTGCTTAGCTGAAGTTTCCTGACAGATGGCCTAAAATCCCTTTTTTATTACTAAATAAACTATTTCCATTTCTGCCCTGAACTAATTTGTTTTGCTCATGACCTAAATTTGGTTTCCTGATTAAACAAAGCTTAATGAAAGGATTAACTTCATTTTACAAACTTCCATACAAATATTGTTATGAAAGTTCTTCAAAAAGCAAAAACCCTTCTATCAAAGAATGGTCAAAGTAGAGATTTCCTTAGAAGCTTTTCAACTAACCACAAGTAATTTTTTTATTGTTCACTCCCTCTATTGTACAAGACCCTCAACATTCATCTGGAGTCGTTCAATGGACTTCAGGGAGAACTAAATTAGAATATATAAGTCTAGTTCACAGTACCACAGTACATTAGACAAAGGGACCTCCAGAGATCATCAGGTCCAACCCCCTGCCAGAGCAGCATCACCCAGGGGAGTCCACACAGAAATGCATCCAGGTGGGGTTTGGAAAGTCTCCAGAGAAGGAGACTCCACAACCCCCCTGGGCAGCCTGTTCCAGGGCTCTGTCACCCTCACTGCAAAAAAGTTTCTCCTCATGCTGAGCTGAAACCTTCTATGTTCAAGTTTGAACCCATTGTCCCTTGTCTTATCACTGTGCACCACCCAAAAGAGCCTGGCCCCCTCCACTTGACACCCACCCCTCAGACATTGATAGACACTGATCAGATCCCCTCTCAGCCTTCTCTCCTCCACACTAAACAGCCCCAGGGCTCTCAGTCTCCCTTCACAGGGGAGATGCTCAAGTCCCCTAAGCATCCTCATGGCTCTCCCTTGGACTCTCTCCAGCAGGTCTCTGTCTCTCTTGAACTGGGGAGCCCCAAACTGGACACAGGATTGCAGCTGTGGTCTCAGCAGGGCAGAGCAGAGAGGTAGAAGAACCTCCCTAGCCCTGCTGGCCACACTTTTCTTGATGCACCCCAGGATCCCATTGGCTCTCTTGGCCACAAGGGCACATTGCTGTCCCATGTAGAACTTGCTGCCCACCAGCACTCCAAGCTCTTTCTCTGTGGAGCTGCTCTCCAGCAGGGCAGCCTCTAACCTGTCCTGGTGCCTGCTGTTATTCCTCCCCAGATGCAGGACCCTGCACTTGTCCTTATTGAACTCCCTGAGGTTTGCCTGCAGCCAGCTCTCAGCCTGTCCAGCTCTGGTTGGATGCCAGCACAGCCTGACAGGTGTCAGCCACCCCCCAGTTTTGTACCATCAGAACTTGCTGAGGGTACTCTCAATGCCCTCAGCCAGGTCACTGATAAAGATATTGACAACTGTAAAGTATCAGCAGTCCAGGTATTTTTTTTTTACTTGGGTTCTTTTCTCTAAGTCTTCACCTTCTCAATCTTTAGGTTTTCACATACCAGGTACACACTTTACTTGTCAGGGGGTAGCAGCTCACCTCTGAAGCTGCTGTTCCTCTTTTGCCTTTGCTACTTCCATATCCACATATTAGAATCTGAATGTGCCCTGCTGTGGCACCCAGCAGAGCTGGCTGCTTCTCCCCATTAGAGAGGAGAAAAAGTGAGGAGGTTTCAGAGGCATCTCCACCCTTGCTTCCCCAGCACCTTAGCTGCAGCCTTCCAGAGCATTCTTTCCACACTGCCCCCAGGCTTCCCATACGTTCTCTCCTGCCTGCCACGTTCACCCCAGCCCTATGAAATGACTCCAAGGTACTTTTTCCTGCTCTAAGCAATGAGACTTCACTACCACCAAGAGAAGGGGAGAGGAGAGGAGAGGAGAGGAGAGGAGAGGAGAGGAGAGGAGAGGAGAGGAGAGGAGAGGAGAGGAGAGGAGAGGAGAGGAGAGGAGAGGAGAGGAGAGGAGAGGAGAGGAGAGGAGAGGAGAGGAGAGGAGAGGAGAGGAGAGGAGAGGAGAGGAGAGGAGAGGAGAGGAGAGGAGAGGAGAGGAGAGGAGAGGAGAGGAGAGGAGAGGGAGAGGGGAGGGAGAGGGGAGGGGAGGGGAGGAGGGGAGGGAGAGGGGAGGGGAGGGGAGGGGAGAGGGGGAGGGGAGGGAGGAGAGGGGAGGAGAGGGGGAGGGAGAGGGAGGAGAGGAGAGGGAGAGGGAGAGGGAGAGGGAGAGGGAGAGGGAGAGGGAGAGGGAGAGGGAGAGGGAGAGGGAGAGGGAGAGGGAGAGGGAGAGGGAGAGGGAGAGGGAGCGGAGTAGCTTGTTAATACTTAGCCACAACAAGAACTCAGCCAAGCAAAAGCTACCAGCTGGTTAGCAGCTAGAGTGAAGAAGCCAAAAAGAGAAGAAAAGAGTTTTTACAAAATAACTTGATGTTACTTATCAGACCAAAGGGATTCTGTAGACCTTATCATTATTTTTCCCTTTTACATCCAATGGTATTTTGTTTGCCTTCTACCACTTTCTGCTCAATCTGTGGAAAATTTTCCTAGGCATCAGCCTAGAACTGCCACACTGTCCTTGGGGCCAAACTCCAGGACACCACAGAGATGACATCTTAATACAGTAAATTCTCAAACTTTCTAGCTTTTGACAACTTCATAACATCTTTCATGTTTCACACTATTTAGCTCCAAGGTAAGAATCCAAGGTCTCATTACCTGGATGCATTCCTGTACAGACTACCCTAAGTGATGCTGCTCTGGCAGGGGGGTTGGACCTGATGATCTCTGGAGGTCCCTTCCAACCTCTGATAACCTGTGATACCTTGGTAACAGCCAAGCAAGAGCCACCAGCTAGTATCAGCTAGAGCAAAGGAGTTTATACAACTAACTTTATGTCAGTTATCAGACCACTGGGACTGTTTAGACCTTATCATCATTTTCCCTTTATATCCCATGGTAATTTATTTACATTCTCCCACTTTCTACTCAAGATCTGTGGAAAATTTCTTAGGCACCAGCTTAAAAGTGCCACAACCCAGAGGGTACCTCTTTTTTTTTTTTTTTTTTCCGTTTTTCTTTTGTTTTGTTTTTTGAGGATTGACTTCTCACCTGAAATTGGAACAGGCTGCCCAGGATGGGTTGTGGAGTCTCCCTCTCTGGAGATATTCAAGACCCACCTGGATGCATTCCTGTGTGATCTGCTCTAGGGGATCCTGCTCTGGCAGCATGATTGGACTGGATGAGCTTTGGAGGCCCCTTCCAACCCCTAACATTCTGTGATCACTGCTGGCTGTAATCCTGTGCATCACAGCAAGAATGTCCTCCCATCCAGCTGAAAGATGGAGGTCCCCATGTTTTGAACAACCCTCAGGTCCCCATGTTTTGAACAACCCTCTGCTCCCCATACTTTGAACAACCCTCTGCTCCCCATGCTTTGAACAACCCTCTGCTCCCCATCTTTTGAACAACCCTCAGGTCCCCATCATTTAAACAAACCTCTGCTCCCCATGTTTTGAACAACCCTCAGGTCCCCATGCTTTGAACAACCCTCAGGTCCACATATTTTGAACAACCCTCTGCTCCCCATGTTTTGAACAACCCTCAGGTCCACATATTTTGAACAACCCTCTGCTCCCCATGCTTTGAACAACCCTCAGGTCCCCATGTTTTGAACAACCCTCTGCTCCCCATGTTTTGAATAACCCTCTGCTCCCCATGCTTTGAATAACCCTCTGCTCCCCATGAAATATTCAGAAAGGTGTGAAGCTCAAAGGCATTAATAAAGACAAGCAAACACCCTCCTTCTAGGCCTTCATATGTCTGTTTCATTGACAAAGTATGCCAGATGACTCTGTTTTACTGTTACAACTTAATTATTTACACTTATTTAGACAGGCTAACTGTAATCAAATTATGCCTGGCTTGAAATACATCTTTTTTTTTTTTTTTTTTTTTGTTCCATAGCAGGCCCTTCATTCAATTTAATGTTATGTTTTAATATAAAACTGCTATAATGTAATAGGAAACCAGTTGGGCTGACAAATAAAAGGCTAATGTGCCAACATGATTCATTTGCACATAAATCAGTTACTCTTTTGTCAGTGGAGCTCCTTTAAATGATTCCTTCTATTTATCAGCTGCAGCTCTGCTCTTTGTTTTCCTGTTGTTATGGCACCAGCATTTTCCCAGTGACGCACCCGGGCCAGCAGGAAGCATATCCTAAGTGTATTTTGTGACTCATTTCAGTTTGCTCCTTAGAGCATTTGCAGTTTGCTCATTAACATCAGCATCGGTGACTGAGGGATACTCAGTAGAAGGTGTTTGGTTTTTTCATAGAATCCTAGAACCAGTCAGGGTTAGAAGGGACCACAAGGACCATTCAGTTCCAACCCCCCTGCCATGGGCAGGGACACCTCACACTACATCAGGCTGGCCAGAGCCTCATCCAGCCTGGCCTTAAACACCTCCACGGATGGGACCTCAACCACCTCCCTGCACAACCCATTCCAGGCTCTCACCACTCTCATGGGGAAGAACTTCTTCCTCACATCCAGCCTGAATCTCCCCACTTCCAGCTTTATTCCATTCCCCCCAGTCCTGTCACTACCTGATGCCCTAAAAAGTCCCTCCCCAGCTTTCTTGGAGCCCTCTTCAGGTCCTGGAAGGCCACAAGAAGGTCTCCTTGGAGCCTTCTCTTCTCCAGACTGAACAACCCCAACTCTCTCAGTCTGTCCTCATAGCAGAGCAGCTCCAGCCCTCTGCTCATCCTCGTGGCCCTTCTCTGGACACCTTCCAGCACCTCCATATTCCTCTTGTAACAGAGGTTCCAGAACTGGACACAGTACTCCAGGTGGGGTCTCACCAGAGTGGAGCAGAGGGGGAGAATCACCTCCCTCAACCTCCTGGCTATGTTTCTCCTGATGCAGCCCAGGCTCTGGTTGACTTTCTGGGCTGCAAGTGCTCACTGCTGGCTCCTGTTGAGCTTCTCATCCCCCAGCACCCCCAAGTCCTTTTCTTCAGGGCTGCTCTCCAGCCAGTCCTACATCGGTGCTTGGGATTGCCTCAACCCAGCTGCAGGACCCTGCACTTGGTCTTGTTGAACCTCCTGAGGCTGGCTTGTGCCCACCTCTCCAGCCTGTCCAGGTCCCTCTGGATGGATCCCTTCCCTCCAGCTGTCAGCTGCACCACACAGCTTGGTGTCATCAGCAAACTTGCTGAGGGTGCACTCTATGCCTCTGTCCACGGCACCAACAAAGATGTTGAACAAGACTGGTCCCAGGACTGAGCCCTGAGGGACTCCACTTGTCCCTGGCCTCCCCTGGGACATGGAGCCATTGACAGCCACTCTTTGGGTGTGGCCAAAGAAGAAGAGAAATCTGAGAGGGGATCTGAGCAATCTGGAAGAGATACTGCTTTATGGTGTGTGTTACTCATTCAATAGAGAAATCACTAATCACTTTTCAACCAGGTCTTCTGGCTCTTTTGGAGAAAAAACCACCACCACAACCACTACCGCAAGAAATTTTCTTCCCCCCAGAGAAGAAAAAATTAAAATGAGAATGAGATATAATTTTTTGACAAAGAGTTTGTCAAAAAAAACGTCATTAATTGGGTAAGGAGGACTGGTCATAGTGTTCAGCTGTGAATGAGGCAGGTTTCACAGTATCACAGTACAGGAGAGTTTGGAAGGGGCCTCCAGA
The DNA here is from genome assembly GCF_027791375.1 of Indicator indicator. Classification (NCBI taxonomy): domain Eukaryota; kingdom Metazoa; phylum Chordata; class Aves; order Piciformes; family Indicatoridae; genus Indicator; species Indicator indicator. Next base: position 4,214,079 of record NC_072011.1, on the reverse strand, counting down.
GATCATTGAGTCCAACCCCCCCCTGCCAAAGTAGCACCACCCAGGGTAGTCTGCACAGAAATACATTCAGGTGGGTTTTGAATGTGTCCAGAGAAAGGAAAGGTCCTCCAAAGATCACCAAGTCAAACTCCCTTGCCAGAGCAGGACCATAGAATCCAGCACAGCTCACACAGGAATGCACCAGACAGAGCTGGAAAGTCTCCAGAGAAGGAGACTCCACAACCTCTCTGGGGAACCAGTTCCAGTGCTCTGTGACCCTCACAGTGAAGAAGTTCCTCCTGTGCTGTGGTTTCTATCCACTACCCTTTGTCCTATCCCAGGGTGCAAGTGAGCAGAGCCTGTCCCTTCCCTCTTGGCACCCTTGACTTCATTATCACAGGTTATGTCACCATACGTTTTCCACAGCTCTTGTTTTCCCCTCAGCTTGCTTTATAATGCTCAGCTTTGTCCATGTGTTCTGGCAGCACATGTCCAAAGCAGAAGCAGGGAATCAATCTGTGATGCTTCAGAAAAAAAATCCATCTAAAAGACTGATGTTGTTTCCTAAGAAGTGCCTCAACCAGCATGACAGATCACAGTACTCTTCCAGGTAAGCTCTTCTCTCCCAGGCTGCACTACCAGAGCAAGGATCCAAACAGATTTCACCTACAAGTAAATACCAATGGTCCAGAAAGGAAGACTTCTCTCTTACTAGACAGCAAAGTCTGCAGCAACAGCAGCATTCTCTAGCTACAGAAAAATGGAAAAAGATGTGCTTGGAAAGGGAATCAATTACTCATTTGACAATTTTAGTCTTTCCAAGCCTCTTACAGGAATTACTACACTCTCATGTTAATAGCTAAACCAGATCCACAGCTACTAATTGCAGGGAACGTGGTGCTCAACTCATCTACAACATAGCCACTGTGCAACACTTCAGAGCAGAACATTTAGCAGCAGAAGGAGGGGACACAGTCTCAAGCTGGGCCAGGGGAGGTGTAGGCTGGAGATTAGGAAGAAGTTCTTCACAGAGAGATTGCCCATTGGAATGGGCTGCCCAGGGAGGTGGTGGAGTCACTGACCCTGGAGACGTTCAAGAGAAGCCTGGATGAGGCACTGAGTGCCATGGTCTGGTTGATTGGATAGGGCTGGGGGATAGGTTGGACTGGATGATCTTGGAGGTCTCTTCCAACCTGCTTGATTCTATGATTCTATGAAAGCTATCATCCTTCTTACCTTGTACCAGCAGGTGATGTTTATCACATAGGACTGAGACTGGAGGAATTCTGGACATGCTTTGTGCTATAAAATCTGCAGAGTGCAGTGTTGGACTCTATTCACACTACTACAGTCCCATTATCTCGTGCCGACACCTTACACACCTGAGGAATCATGTGGAAAGCACTGAATTTTGATAGTAGGATGAAGTCCTAATGAGTAAATCCCTGAAGTTTTAGGGTTTTTTTGTCTTCAGAATGTTCATCTTGAATCCCTTTTTAAGTGGCTATTTGAAATTACAAAGTTAAAAGAAAATAATGTGGGAAGGTCCTGAAAGGACATTATAGAGAGGTTGGTGCTGGTCTCTTCTCCCAGGGAATTGATGATAGAACAAGAGGGAATGGCCTCAAGCTGCCACTGGGTAGGTATAGACTGAACATTAGGAAACATTTATTGATGGTAAGAGTGGTCAGGGATTGGAATGTGCTGCCCAGGGAGGTGGTTGAGTCCCCAAGCCTGGATGTGTTTAAAGGTCATTTGGCTGTGGTGCTTGGGGCTCTGGTTTAGGGGTGACCCTTGTAGAGTAGGGTTCTGGGTTGGACTTGGTGATCCTGAGGCTCTTTTCCAACCTGAAGTATTTCTGTGACTCTGTGATTCTGTGAATTTAAT